>NW_026880885.1:0-33190 GCF_032173495.1 Musca vetustissima
TTGAAATAACAGCAATTGATGAAATATGTGTATATTTTATTTGCATGGTTTTGTAAACAAAACATTTTGGCAGATGTGCTTTTTGGGAGACCAATGAGATTTCTTATTAGAATTTTAATAGGTCCTGATATTAAGAAGGCCAATAGATTTTCTTATTAGAAGTTTACTAGGTCCTCAAATAGAAGGTTAATAAATTTTCTTATTAGAAAACCACTAGCTTATCTTATTAGAAGGCTATCAAATGCTCTTATTAGATATTCTTTAAGTTTTCTTATTAAAGCCTCTTTATATTAGAATGTTACTAGCTTCTCATAGTAGAATGTCATTTCTTATTAGAATGGAATTTCTTATCAGAATGCCATTAGGCAAATGATTTTCATATTAGAAAACCACTACTTTTTGTTATAGAAAAGGCTAACAAGTCTTCTTATTACTAGTTTTCTTATTAGAAGGCTACCAAGTGGTATTATTAGATAGTCATTAAGTTTTCTTATTAGAGCCTCTTTTTATTAGAATACTACTAGGTCCCAATAGTAAAAATTCCAATAGATTTTCTTATTAGAAGGCTATCAAATCTTCTTATTAGAAAACTACCAATACTTCTTATTAAGTAGTCATTAGGTTTTTTTATTACAGTCTTCTTATTAGAATGCTAATAGGTCCTCATATTAAGGAGACACTAGATCTTCTATTAAATATTAATAGATTTTCTGATTCGAAAGCAATTAAATATCAATAGATGTTCTTATTAGAAAACAACTTGATCTTCCCATTAGAAGGCTATCAAGTTTTCTTCTAATTAGATATCCATTAGATTTTCTTATTAGAAAAGCAGTCAGTCTTGTTATTAGAAGCTTATTTAATTTTCTTATTAGACTTATTAGACTTTTTATCTCATTAAAAGATTTTCTAATTAGGTCACACTATTAGTATTATTTTTTTTTGTTTATTTTATTATTTTTATTAGAAAACCACATGTCTTCTTATCACAAAGTCATTCTTATTAGAATGCTAACAAGTCTTCTTATTAGATATTCAATACATTTTCTTATTAAAAAATCAGTACGTCTTGTTATTAGAAGGTCATTAGGCTTCCTATTAAACGACCTTTAGTCTTCCTATTATATGGTATTTGGGTTATCCCATTAGAAGGGCTATAGGTCTTGTCTATGTCTTCTTATTAGAAAGTCACTAAGCCAATATATTTTCTTATTAGATTACCACTAGGTATTCTTATAAGAATATCACTAGGTCTATTAATTAGAAGACCATTAAGTCTTCTTATTAGAAGATTACTACGGTTTCTTATTAGAAGATAACTTGGTCTTTTTATTATAAGGTCACTATGACTTATTATTAGATCTCTGAGTCTTCTTACTATAAGTCCACTAGGCCTTCTTATTAGAATATCATTAGGCTTCATATTAGAAGGCTTCATACTAGGACTTTTTATAAGAAGGTCGCTATATTTTGTTATCGGAAGACTACTAGGTCTTCTTACCAGAAGATCTCTAGGCTTTCTTATTACAAAGTCAGATGCTCTTTTATTTGTAATGCCACTTATTATAATGTCAGTATTATTATTACATTTTTTATTAGAAAGCCACTTTGTATTCTTATTGGAAAGCAACTAGGTCTAATTAGAATGCTACTATGTCTATTATAATGTCAGCAGGTATTCTATTTATGAGTATTAGGGCTTCATATTCGACGGTAAATAGGTCTTCTAATCAGAAGGCCACTTGAACATATCATAAGGCCTATTAGAACTGGCCTGTGTCTTCTTATAATAAATCTACTAAAACTTCTTATTAGAAGTCCACTTGTCCTCCTACTACTAGAAAACTACTAGGTCTTCTTATCAGAAGGTCCCTAGTTCTTCTTCCTTAGAAAGTCAGATGGTCTTCTAATTGGAATTTTGTTTTCTTATTATAATTTTAGTAGGTATTATTATGACATTAGGTTTTCTTATTCGAATGCCTCTTTGTCTTCTTATTGGAAATAAACTAGGATTCTGATTAGAATGCTACTAGGGTTTATTATTATAAAGTCAGTAGGTCTTCTATTATTATGAGGATTAGGATGGATAGATGGTCAATAGTTCTTTTAATCAGAAACCCACTAGTACTTATCAGAAGGCCTATTAGAACCGGTAATTGTCTTCGTATTACAAAGCTAATAAAACTTCTTATTATAAATCCTCCTCGCCTTCGTATTAGCAGAACACATGCTATTCTTATCAGAAAGGCACTACGTCTTCCTATTATAAGTCAATTTTGGTCTATTTTCAAAAGGTATTTTTATTAGGTCACCATGTCATTTATATAGAAGACCTTGCGTTAAATCTTCTTTGGGAAGATCAGTAGGACTTCTCATTGAAGGACCAATCGGTCTTTCATTAACGATCCATAAGTCTTTTCGTAGAAATCCAATATTTATTCTCTTAAGAGACCAATAGGTCCTCCAATAGAAGACCAGTAGGCCTTCCGATAGAACATCAATAGGTATTCTCAGAGAAGACTAGTAGACCTTACTCAGAAGATATTATTAGGTCTTCTATGACCTACTAATAAAAGACCAGAAGATCTTCCCATGGAGGACCAGTAGGACATCTATTATAAGTCTAGTAGGCCTTCTCATAGACCTACCTATAGATTTTCTTCACAAAAGACAAGTGGATCTTCTGGCAGAAGTCCAATATGTCCTCTAATAGAAGATCAGTAGATCTTTTCATAGCAGATCCGTAGGTCTTCTCATAGAAGATAAGTGGGACCTAATAATATTATTTAGAAAGATGTTATGTCTTCAAGTAGAAGACTTTTAGAAGGCCAGTAGGTATAAATGACCAGAAGTTCCTATCAAAGGAGACCAGAGGTCTTCTCATAGAAGTTTAGTAGATCTTTTCATAGATGACCAGTGGGTCTTCTTGTTTGAAGAATATTTTTGTTATTTTTCTGGAAATTAGCATTGGATCCTTTTTATAAAAAATCTTTAATTTGTAATTTTATTAAATTGAGAATGCCTCCATCCAGCTGTCATTTTGTTTATTATCGGATTCCCAGAAAATACCCAAATTAATTTAAATACAAATATTTTTGTCTAACTCCCATTCTAACGAACCTTTTTTCCTGCTAAAAAAATATAATCCCAGTAGTTTGTATTTTTGTTAATTTAACTAGAATCTCTTTAGGTTCCAACGAAAATTTAAGACCTCCCTTTCCACCCCGCTCTATTCCCACTATATTTTTTAACCTTAATTGGATTACAATGTTTTTGTTATTGCTGTCTTTTCTCGCCCGACACCAAAGCTGGGCGAGAAAAAAAATTATTACATGTGAGCCCCAGCGTTTGCTATCAGTACGTGCACGTTTAACGTTCCGGCTGCTGTTATTTTACAGCATTTTCTTTGAAAAAAGGAAATTAATTTGTTTTCTTGATTTTTTTCTATGTCATCTGTGTTAAAAGGCACGCGCTTGTTTTTTTTGGCATTTTTATTTTTGGCGTCTAGCTTTGCCACCCACTTGTTTTTTTTTCAGCTTTAATGATAAGCATTAGACATTAAGTCTAAGTGATTGAATAACAATAAGTCAGCAGGAAAATAAACAAAAGATTTATTTTGCATTTCACTTTTTTTCTCGTCGTTGTTGTTTTTGAAAAAATAAGTGCAAAAAATGTAAACAAATGAAAATTAAAGGTATACTTTTAGGCTTAATGGTTAGGGCATTATGTTGTTTGCATACTTTTAGGGGCATAATGATTTTTTGTCATTTCGGTTATGAAACTAATAAGTCTTTATGTCAATAAGACAAAAGCATATTCATTTTCGAGGTGAGTGATATTAATGGCAATATTTTTTTCTTTCGTTTGAGACATTAGGATGAAATTGAAAAAAAAATAAACACAAGCTAGATTAAGGCGTGGATTTATTAAAGAAAAATATTTTTCGGTACATCAAGACGTGGATTTATTAAAAAAACTTATTTTTCGCATCAGGGCGTCCTGCGTCCAAAGGCCAATGTAGTCCTGGATTGATTTTAGAAAATTATTTTAAGGTCCATCAAGGCGTAGATTTATTAAAGACAAAATATTTTAAGGATGTCTAGTCCTTAATTGATTTTACAAAAATATTCTAAGGCCATAAAGACGCTGATTTATTAAAGAAAATATTTTTTCCATTTATTTTTTATTGTCTGAAAATAAAGACAAAAGAAATGTAGGTATATATAGGTAGGGGAACAAATGTTAAATGTAGTTGCATACTTTTAGGGTTTTGTATTTGTTTTTTTTTTATTATGAAAAAAATAAGTCTATTTTTCATTGGTTCTTTTTGTACAAAAGAGAAACATCTAAACAATAATTAAAAGTATACTTTTAGACTTAATGGGAAGGTGTGCATTAACATTTGTTGTTGCATATTTTTAGGGATTTATGTTTTTTTGTTATAACGAACGTGGAGGATAGTCGGATAAGTTAAAAAGAGTAAAAACACTTTTGAACGGATCAATTTCTGTATATCCTCAAAAATGAGAAGTTTAAAATATCTAAAATCGGTCAACGGAGATACCTATATTGAGAAATATATGTTAGGAGTTTTGTTTATCCCCCGAGAATTTGAAATGCCAAATTACAGACAGTCATATGTTGGAAAATGGTAATATTTTGCCAAAAATTTTTAAAATACCTAAAATGGGTTGGAAATTTTATAAAGGGGATACAAATATTCAGAATGGTAAATATAGGACTGCCAAAGAATGCCTACAATTGGACGGTACTCTTGGACTTGGACCCTTGAAAAATGATTGAAGGGCCTTCAAAATCCAACGATATATAGGGACTTTGGTGAACCGTTCGCATAAAATTGGACGAAAATATAAAGGGAGCTATATCGAAATATGAACCGATTTTCCCAAAACTTACCACTCATCGTACTAGGCTCAATTAGTACGCTGTGCCAAATGTCGTACAAATCGAAATATATATAGGGACTTTGCTGCACCATTTACATTAAATCGGACGAAAATATATATGGTAGCTATATCTAATTCTGAATCGATTTTCTCAAAACTTAACACACATCAGTCTAAACTTAATTTAGTGCGCAATGCCAAATTTCGTATAAATCGGAAGATATATAGGGTACATCATTTACATTAAATCGGACGAAAAAATATATTTAAGAGATATATCTAAATCTGAACCAATTTTCCCCCAATTTCAATAGGGTTCGTCCTTGGGCCAAATAAATGAGCTGTGCCAAATTCCATCCAATTCGAATCATAAATGCGACCTGTACTTTGTTTACAATTTAACATGGACAGACAGACGGACCTGTATAAATCGACTCAGAAAGTGATTCTGCATATTCTCAAAAGGAGCCATGTGTCTATCTCGTTTCCTTTTGCCTGTTACAAACATATGCACAAATACATAATACTCTGTACCAAGGTGTGGTGAATCTTGAGATCTTCCATATATAGACAGAAGTGGTGATTTTTTGACGACTTTCGTGGGGATAAGAACCGTATTGTGATTGTTTATATGAACCAAAGATCTTTGATACTCTTTGAGGTCATATGAGTAGATATATGGTCTCCTTAGGTATTTTTTTTTATAGGCAAATGCTTTTTTAAGGCTTCATTATTCAAATAATCCTTCTCGAGATCAGCAATGTAAAATTATGAATTTTTGGAAAGTCTTTTGAGGTCTGATTTATAAACTGAAGTATTTTTAATGAGATACGTAGAGATAAGAGTCGTGATGTGACCATGTGGAATTTTTGGGTTATTATGCTTGAAATCGCTAATTATTATTGGGTGCATCAAGACGTGGTTTTATTTAAGAAAGGTCCTTCAAGGGGAGGCTTTTAATCGAAGCGCCTATTTATTTTAAAAACTTATTTTTAGGTCCATCTAGACGTGAAAAAACTATTTTTTCCATCCTACGATACATAAATAAATGCTTACATGATTTTAATGCACTCAATTGGGCTTTTGAAATACCAGAACAGAATTTGAAAACAGGGCCAGAAGTTTTTTGTACTTTGAGAAGGAGAAATACCAAATTACACAATATTAGATTGGAAATGTCGGCTATGACCTTAAATATTTCAAAAATGAGAGATTTTATCTCCTTAGAACCGGGAATACTAAATTAAAATAAAATACGTAAATGTCTTTGAAAATACTTTGAAATGGAGGCCGCAGTAAAATATGGACCAAATTCCAAAACTACTTCGGTTCGAAAATGTGACAAAAACCTTCAAAAGGTTGAATATAGGACGAAACCTTGTATGCCTTGCATTTAAGGTTCCAAATATGTTTTCAGTCTCCTTCAAAATAAAAAAATTTGAAAAAGGTGTTAAGGTAAAGGGCTAAGCAGAATGCTCGCGTTGAGCCATCCGTCGCGTTATATGTTATCGAAAATTCAACAACCACAAGGAAACGATAACACAAACGCATATCGTTTCCTTGTGGTTGTTGTATGGATGGCTCAATGCGAGCATTCTACTTAGCCCTTAAGGGGGTACACTTATATGGTAGCTATGCCTAAACGTGGTCCGATATATCCTTTCATCGAACTTGAACTGTCTGCAGACAAAAGACGACTCTATGCAAAATTGAAAGTAGAGCTAGAGTGATTCCAACAGACAAACGGTCATGCTTAGATTGTCATAGAACTTTAGGCTGATCAAGAATATATATATATACTTTATAGAGTAAGAAATAATTATTTCGATAAGTAGAAAATGTCCACTGGCTCTGTTAAAGGTTATTGGAGTTTTTATCAACAATACATTCTAGAAGACAAGTTTTTCTGATTCGAAAAAATTCTTTAGATTCAATACGATTTTACATTCTTGTTGGATCAACGAATAGTTACGTGGTTTTTTGGTTGAGTTTCTTTGACATAAAGCTAATAGGAATGTTTTCGTCTTTCTTGTAATATTTCTTACACTAATTCGAATATTTATTTAAATAACTGTATCATTTTACGTCGGAAAATATTCTAAAGGATCGTCATCGAGTCTCGATTATAAAAATGTCTTACTTTAGAAAAAAGCTATAGTAGTAGAGTTTTTTCATCTTTAATTTGGAGCAAGTTATTAATTCTTGTTCGGTCACGGAATAGTTACATTGGTTTTAATTGAGTTTCTTTGGCATAAAGGTAACAGGGAAATGGTCGATATTTTTTGTATTTTTGTGAATAGAATAAATTTAAGAATGTTTAGTAAAAGCATTCCATCGTATTTTTTACATAATATTAAAGATGGGTCTAGAAAAATATCAATAGCTTCGTCTATATGACTTTTTCGTTATGAAAATATTATGTATCCTTAGCTGTAGTCTAGAAAGCATTCTTTAGTTTTGACTGTATATTCTTTTTTGGTCCCGTTACGTTGTTTTTGATTGAGTTTTTTTGACATAACAGTTATCTATGCAAATCTTCGATTTTTTTTCTTACACTAGTATAATTATAATAATATTTAGTCTATAAAAAATTTACTGGATCAGCATAAAAACTAGCCTATAAAGACTTCTCGCAATAGAAAAAGGCTATAGCATTAGCCTCGGTTTTTTTCATTTAAAGTTTTGATTTAATTCTTCATTCTTGTTCGGTCACCGTTGGCTATTGGTTGAGTTACTTTGACATAAAGGTTATAGGATAATTATGATAATATTTATGTATACTATTCCATTGTAGTTTTTATTGTCGAATAATAAAAAATAAAGTTTTCTGCCTCAAGGAAAAACATCTATAGTCTTGGTTACAGATTATTTTTCCCGAAATAATGAGGATTCCTCCAAACAAATCTAGTCTTGACTATAGAGTTTAATGGCTCAGTGACTCGGCTATATTTTTTTATTATGATTTGAGTATTTGGGTATTGATAAATATTTAATTAGATCAATCAATAAATTGATTAAACTAAATGATTGATAATAAAAATTATTCAAAATGCCACAAAAATTGAAAAAAAAAACACCAAAATAAATTAATTGAAAGATTATTGTCATCAAGTAGTTTGTCATTTTAAAAGTTAGGAAAATTACTGCCGTTGACGGTAAGATGTGAGGACAAAGCCTGCTTAACGTGTGCCAATCGTCGTTACGTTAGCCAGGTCATAAATCATTTCGTTATCACAGATTCGCATCGCATAAAGACATTTGACAATAAATGGCTTTTGCGAATTCTTGGAATTCGCCAGCAAACAATTTTTTTATGATGGATACGCACTGAATTTAATAACAACAAAATAGACGTTATTAATTAAAATTAAATATAAACAAATAAATGAACACCTTCAATTCATTATGATTTATTGGTAAACAAATATTTGGAAATTTTTATTTTTAGAACATTTCGTTTTTTGACGTCACTGAATTGAAAAGCGTTTCTAGATTATTTTCATATTTTTTTTTGAATGGCTTATCGTTCATCATGTCTGTGACTGACTGATAGGGAATAAATGCAGTGGAAATTAAATTAATGAAATATTAAATTCAATTAATACTTTGATTTATTTAATATTGCCCTAGAGTACAGGGTACAATAAATTGATTTTTTATAACCTCAATATTTCATGGCTTCAAAATTATATTATTGAGAAAGGTCGAGGTTTTTCAAATTCTCCACATGGAAAATATTAAATATATTCATTTGCCAAGAACCCTATTTAGGCTATTAATACCTAACCTAAAAAATATAAATATCTGCACATTGGTTATTGACCCCAACTCCCATGAAATATAATCAACGCAAAATATTCTTTATACAAAATAATTATTAATTATCTGCAAATTTGTTTGGCAATTTCTATAAGATATCGGCTATTGTTTCTTTTTGCAATTATTTGTTTTTCTTCTTTTCTTGCAAAAATTTGTTTGTCTTTCATTCACCCACAGCCTAAAATATTCTCATGAAGATTCTTAAAAATAACTTACGGCCCAATTTATTTTTAACCAATGGAATTGTTTACAAATTGCAGTAAATAAATTTTAGCCGCACAAAAATTCCTGCAATCAGGCGGAGATATTGAACAATTAATTTTACATGAGAATTTCGAATATCGAAACACAATAATAAATTATTTTTTTTTTGCTCCAACGCCTTTAAGATAAATTTATGTAAATATTGTTCGGTAGAAATTTTTTAATTAATTTTCTTATAAATTAGCTGAAAAGGCTATGAAATTTTTCTAAAAAAAAAAATATTGCCAGGGCTATGGAATTTTTTCAGGACGAAAAAAAGTTTATAGCAGAGGCTATGGAATTTTTTCTAGACGAACAAAATCTGTAGTCGAGGCAACGATTTTCCCATTACCTTTGTGTCAAAGAAGCTCAATCGAAACGAACGATATAAAAATAAGACGATTTCCCTATTACCTTTATGTCTAAGAAACTCAACCAATAGCAGTGAACGACCCAATAATAATAAGTAGAACAAATTCTATAGAATTTTTTCTAAACAAAAAAGTATATAGCCAAGGCTATAGAATTTTCTCTAAACGAAAAAAATCTATAGTCAAGCCTATAGGAGTTGCACATATAGAAGAAAATGTATTGCCAAAGCTATAGATTATTTTTTTAAACGAAAAAGTCTACAGCCGCGAAAAAGTCCATAGCTAAGGCTATACATTTTTTTCTATACGAAAAAAGTTTATAGCAAGGCTATAAAATTGTTTCTATACGGAAAAAATTCTATAGCCAAGGCTATAGAATTTTTTCTAAACGAAAAAAGTCTAAAGCCAAGGCTATATAATTTTTTCTAAAAGAAGCAAATTCTTTATCCTCGGCTATAGAATTTTTTCTAAACGAAAAAGTCTATATCGAAGGCTATAGAATTTTTTCTATACTAAAAAAGTCTATAGGCAAGGTTATAGAATAGAATTTTTTCCATACGAAAATAAGTCTATAGGCTATAGAATTTGTTTAAACGAAAAAAGTCTGTAGCCAAGGCTATAGAATTTTTTCTATGCGAAAAAAGTTTATAGCTAAGGCTATAGATTTTTTCTTTACGAAAAAAATCTATAGCCAGGTCTACGGAATTTTTTCTATACTAAAAAGTCTATAGCCAAGGCTATAGAATACAATTTTTTCTATACGTCTATAGCCAAGGCCATAGAATTTTTTCTATACGAAAAAGTCCATAGCCAATGCTATAGATTTTTTCTATACGAAAATAAGGCCATAGCCAAGGCTACGGAATTTTTTCTATACGAAAAAAGTATTTAGGCAAGGCTATAGAATAGAATTTTTTCTATACGAAAATAAGTCTATAGGCTATAGAATTTTTTCTATACTAAAAAGTCTATAGCCAAGGCTATAGAATTTTTTCTATACGAAAAAATTTTATAGCCAATGCTACAGATTTTTTCTATACGAAAATAAGGCCATAGCCAAGGCTACGGATTTTTTCTATACGAAAAAAGTATTTAGCCAATGCTATAGAAGTTTTTCTATAGCCAAGGCTATAGAATTTTTTCTACGTCTTTAGCCAAGGCTATAGAATATTTTTCTAAACGAAAAAGGTACTTTCTTGTTCGATCACCGAATATTGACGTTGATTTTGGTTGAGTTTCTTTGACATAAAAAATTGTTTACTTCGTTGATGTCCTTCTCTCCCTATAAGAGATTTAGTTTTCCTTACATTTTATCCCTGCGTTCCCACTTGCTTTATAAATTTATAGCACAATAATTTTCACTTTAGACCTGACCTTTTTCGACTATGCAAATGCCGATTGCTATCAAGAATTCCGCATCACTTCGTCGCAATTCGTCATCTAGAATATTATTCATTAGCACTTATCGCTTGAATAATAAAAATTGTTACAACTGAGTTTTATAGGTTACGGCAATGATCCGAGAAATACTTCAAACTCTGATAAGAATTCTAGGCAATGGACTTTCCAGTTAAATGCAATTCGCAACTATAAAAAAATGAAAAAGAAAATCGCAAAGCTAAGCAGGTTTCTTATCATCACCGATTCAATTGCGAAATAGAATGGTGTCAATCTACAATTTAAATTTGTAAAAGTTCCGCATTGTATGCGGTCAGGTTTTCCAGCAAACAATGTTGGGAAAATAGAAGACGCAGTATAGAAAAGCCTTAGCTATACACATTTTCGTCTAGAAAGAATTCTATATTCTCAGCTATAGAATTTTTTCGTCTAGGAAATTTTCTAAAGCTTCAGATATAGAATTGCTTCTAAACAAAAATGTTCTATAGGCCTGACTATAGACTTTTTTCATTTAGAATACAATAAATTCTACAGCCGTTCAGAAAAAAATCTATACCCTGGCTATAGAGTTTTTTCCGTCTACAAAAAATTTCATAGTCCGGGCTATAGACTTTTTTCCGTCCAGAAAAAAAAATCCATTGTCCTGGTTATAGATTTTTTTTCGTCTAGAAAAAAATATATTGCCCTGTCTGTAGAGTTTTTTCCCCCTAGAAAACATTCTATAGCCTCAGCTATAGAGTTTTTTCCATATATTTTCTACAGCCTTGGCTATAGAGTTTTTTTTAGTTTAGAAAAAATTCTATAGCCTGGCCATAGAGTTTTTTCCATCTAGAAAAAATTCTATAGCCCCGGCTATAGAGTTTTTTCCGTCTAGATAAAAATGCTCCTAGAAAAAGTTATATAGCCCTGGCAATAGACTTTTTTTCGTCTAGAAAAACTTCTATAGCCCTGGTTGTAGACTTTTTTCGTCTAGAAAAAATTCTATAGCCCTGGATATAGAGTTTTTGTCTAGAAAAAAATTCTGTAGCCTCAGCTAGATTTTTATACCCTTCACCACACTGTGGTACAGGGTATTATGTCTTTGAGCATATGTTTGTAACAGGCAAAAGGAAACGAGATAGACCCATGGTTCCTTTTGAGAATATGCATAGAATCACTTTTTAAGTCGATTTATGCATGTCCGTCCGTCTGTCTGTCCATGTATTTTTGTGAGCAAAGTACAGGTCGCATTTATGATCCGATATGGATGAAAATTGGCACAGTTCATTTGTTTGGCCCAAGGGCGAACCCTATTGAAATTGGGAAAAATCGGTTCAGATTTAGATATAGCTCCCATATATATTTTCGCCCGATTTAATGGAAACGGTCCCTATATATCTTTCGATTTGCACGAAATTTAGTACAGGCTAATCAATTAGGCCTAGAATGATATCTGCCAAGTTTCGTGAAAATCGGTCCAGATTTAGATATAGCTCCCATATATAGTTTCGTCCGATTATATCTTTTGATTTGCACGAAATTCTGCATAACGTACTGAATTAAGCCTAGAGTGATGTCTGCCAAGTTTCGAGAAAATCGGCCCCGATTTAGATATAGCTCCCATATATAGTTTCGTCCGATTTTATGTAAATGGTGCCCCAAAGTCCCTATATATCTTTCGATTTGCACGAAATTTGGTGCAGCCTAATCATTTGGGTCTAGAATGATGTCTGGCAAGTTTCGTGAAAATCGGTCCAGATTTAGATATAGCTCCCATATATAGTTTCGTCCGATTTCATGTAAATGGTTTGCACGAAATTTGGCGTACTGAATTTAGTACAGAATGATGTGTGCCAAGTTTTTGTGAAAATCGGTTGACATTTAGATAGAGCTTCCATATATTATAGATTGATTTTAAGAAATTGACGCACCAAGGGACCAATATATGGCTGATAGGAACAAAACTTACTGAAATTAGTGTAACCTAACCTGTGATTAGTTTCGTTGAAATCGGTTCATATTTGGATATAGCTTCCATATATATTTTCATCCGATTTTAAGTATATTGGGCATCAAATTCCTCATCTTAGTCAGATTGGCATCAAATTTTGCACAACGTACAAAATTGAGCATAGAATTACGTAGTTGCGTTTTCTAGAAGTACAGACATAGCCCAACGGATGACCTATTGATATTTTTTTGAAGTCGATTTACATACTTTTGTCCCATTGTAACAAACGAATTTTTTATTATCAATAAAAATTTTGTTTTTCTGTTTTTGCAAAACCCCTATAATCTAGGGGACGGCAATCACTTTTTTCCCATAATAAACAAGCAAACAAACTTCCATTCACAAAAGCGTGGTGATATAAAATGACTTTGCCGCTTTCATTGATAATGTCATGTGGAATTAAAATGAAAGTCAGAAATAATAGAGAACAACTGATATCGGGTATAATACTTTGTTGTGAATGATTGTTCCTCAGACTTTTTGTCGGCTGGAGCAATGGCGATGGTCTGATAAGTGTTAATTTATGGAAAATAAAATTAATATTGAATTTATGAAACTGTATAAGAGCTTCTTTAAGTATTCCGAACTTTGTATGTCTTGTGTACATAGAAATTCTTTTATATATCGAGCTATTCCCATCGGTTCTCTATACACTGAGAACCTCATATAGGCCTATTTTCACACTTCTATCTCTTTTCATAATCTGATCTCTAAAAAATTGTTTAGATTTTTTTATTTTCAACATTGTCCCAAATTTCAAAACCCGCCAATTTGTTGAGGCATATTTTTTTGCCGAATTAATTAAAAAAATAAATAACTGCGTAGTTTTTCAAAGTCGCGATTTTTATTGTGTCTATGTCTGGAGCCACACCCATTTTTTTCTGTCTGGACAATCAAATCAAAACAAAAAATATAGTAAACAAAAAAGCGTGTTGTACTCACAACTTATCATCATCATCCAAATTTTGAACATATTTGTTTCGAAAGTTATTTGCTATTTATGCGTATGCTGATAAGCAAACTAATTTACCAAAAATTTGCAATAACAATAACAACTATATATTGAGTATCGAATATGTTATAGTTTATTTTTGTTGTTGCCGAATTTTTGTTATTCTTTCTTTTATTTTTGAATATAAACAAACAGGCTGGCTGGTCTACAAAGTCTGGTATTTAGCTGTCTTTGTCTGAGCTATGAAAAATCGAAAAAAACAAGTCAAATTTATGTAGTCGCCGTCTGATGTTGTTTAGTTTTTTATTATTTGTTTATAACAAAAAAGAAAAAAATATCGAATTGGAATTTCGTGTGTTGGAATTTTTTTATTTTTTAATAAGATACCCTATATCGAGTCGAGTGGGAAGTTTAAGGCCTTCACAGAGAGTAAACAATTTTTTTCTAGACGGAAAAAAACTCTATATCCGATGGTATAGAATTTATTCTAGACGGAAAACCCCTATAGCCAGGATTATAGAATAGTCATAGTTACTGATTTCTTTCATGCTGGAAAAACTTACTTACTTAGCTGGCTTGTTACAAAACGGTTGTTCCATAAGCCGCGCTTAAAAAAGTTTTCAAGCGCGTCGGCCTTTTGCGCAAGTCCACCAATTTGGAAGATCACGCTCCAAGATGTTGTTTTCTACTTGGCCTTTCCATCTAATTCGTGGCCTTCCACTTCTCTGGCGGTCTGGCGGGAGGTGGCCTTGTTTCTAAACTGCTTACTTAGACCATAGTAGCATCTGTTGGCCATCACAATCCTTCTCCGAATTTCAAAACTGATGTCATTCGTTTTATTTATGGCGGTACCAAGGTATATAAAGTCTTTAACTACCTCGAAGCTGTAGTTCTCAAGTTCCATAGTTGGTCCGAGTCTACTGGACGTCTCGCGCGTTGATACCATCAGATCTTTCGAAGAATTTTTCTATAAAACACTCCAAGAGCTGCCACATCTGCTTGCGTAAGTACCCATGCTTCAGATCCATATAACAGCACGGGTAGTATCAGCGTCTTGTAGAGTGTGAGTTTGGTCTGCCGGGAGGTGGCCTTGCTTTTGAGTTGCTTACTCAGACAATAGTAGCATATGTTGGCCATCACGATCTTTCTCCGAATTTCGCAACTGATGTCATTCGTTTTATTTATGACGGTACCAAGGTATATAAAGTCTTTAACTACCTCGAGGCTGTAGTTCTCAAGTTCCACAGTTGGTCCGAGTCTACTAGACGTCTTGCGCGTCGATACCATCAGCTTGGTCTTGTCGCTGTTTACTGCCAGCGTAGACTGGTAGACTCCTTTTCAATTTTTTCAAAGGTGGCTGTTACCGGTCGCAATGTTCGACGCATTATATCGATGTCATCGGCGTAGGCGAGTAACATGTGTCTGTTCACCTTTGCGTATGACCTTTTCCAGCAGGATGTTAAAAATATCACACGACAAACTGTCACCTTGTCTGAATCATCGTTCGGTATTGAAGGGCTCCGATAGGTTCTTTCCTACTTTAACTGCTGACCTTGTGCCACTTAAAGTTATCCTGCATAGCCGTATTAATTTTGCATGAATGCCGAACGCTGACATGGCTTTAAATACCTCTGGACTTTTTTTTGAGTTTCTTAGACTTAAAGGAAATAGAAAAAATTGTTTCTTCCTCGCATGGTCGGTCCAAATTATGACATTTTTCAAAATAGGCTCTAAATTTTCCGATAACGAAAATATATGTCACGCTGTTTTTGCTCGGTCATAATAATAGTGGCGTTGTTAATAAGAAAATCTGATTATCCATGTACAATCTTAATTTTTCCATAGAAGACATTTCTGCTAAGAATATGTGTTCGGTCATCGAAAAATTGCGTTTGAGTTGGTTGAGTTTCTTTGACACAAAGGTAATATGAAAAAAATGATCGACTTTTATATTGGACATTGGTAATTGACATTCTTCTTCCATCACAGAATAATTGCATTGGTCTTGGTTGAGTTTCTTTGACATAAAGGTAATAGAATAATCTTCGTCTTCCTGGTATTAGACATGAGCCACTTCCACGATAACTTCCGTATACACCCATCGTTTCTTTATATCGTTAATTTCTGCTAATTATTCTCATTTCGGTCACCGAATAGTTATGTTGATAATGGTTTTCTTTGAAATAAAGGTAATAAGAAAATCTGATTACCCATACACGATCTTAATTTTTCAGATAAGAAATTTCAGTTAAACATTCTTGTTCGATCACCGAATAATTACATTGGTCTTGGTTGAGTTTCTTTGACATAAAGGTAATAGGAAAAAAATGTTCGGCTCCATTTTCTAGACATTGGATATTTCGAATATGCTCTTCAATACTCTTTTAATTTCTTCTTAGCGGACATTTCTGCTAAGCGTTCTCTCCGAATAGTTATGTTGGCCCTGATTGACTTTCTTTGACACAATATCTAAAGAGATCTTTTCTGAATACAGTAAACCCCGCTTAATTACCTCAGTGAAAATTTCAAGATTTTTGAGTAATTATCCGTGGAAGGTAATTAAGCGAGCACGGTTAATTACCTCGCTAGGGTAATTATCCGTGGACCCCGATTAAATACCCAGCAAGGGTAAATATCGGTGGACATTGGTGTTTTGTTTTGCTTGAGATACATATTAACTGGAGCTTTAGTTTGATAGACAAAGATGTATTTCTGGGAGACATTTCACGAAAACTTTCAAAACAATAGATTTTATGTTCACATGTGTGACAAGTGCACTAGCAAATGTAGGCAATTTTAAGTTAAGTTGCCAGATTTAAAAAAAATACATTGGGTAATTAAATGGGACAGATTTAAAGGTACGGTTACTTTGGGGTAGGTTATTTAGGGGCAAATAAATGAAATGGGTAATTAAAAGGGGGTAATTAAACGTGCAATTTTCTATGAGATTGTACTGAAAATAACTGGGTATTCTGAAATCGGATTAATTAACCGTGGAAGGTAATTAAGCGTGGAGGTAATTAAGCGGGGGATACTGTAGTACTACAAGATGGTTTTTGTCTCTGGGAAACATCTACAGATTTTTTTAAAGACATCAAGATCGCTTGTAGATGGACATGAATACATTTTCTGTATATGAAAAGACTTCAAAAAGGGTATTCTTCAGGCTTCTTTACTTTTTACATAAAACTTCCGATATATATTTTACATTTTCCAAATTAAAACAACAAAAATTGAATTTAAGATTTCCTTGGAACTGTGGAACCTTGCAACAAAAGCATGGCAAATTTCTTTTGATGTTCCAAAAATGTCAAAGTAAAATTAAAATCCACAATTATTGTATAGGCTGGAAACAAATCGGCAGAGACTTCAAAATTTGTTACCCTATAGGTGAAATTCTGAAAAGAGAAAAAAGTGATTTCTTCTTTTATCTAAATAAAATATATCATCATCTCTCTCACCCCTTTAATGGGACACGAAAATGGTAAATTACCCTTGGACATAACCTCATTGAAAATTGTCTTGGCAATTGGTATGGGTAATGTTTGCAGGGCCAGAGTGTCACAAATTTTTAAACGGACTTCGGCAAATTTAATCGGGGTCAAACGTTTCTCTGGCTTTATATGTATTACACCATGAAATTCCGCATCTTTGGCTAGTTGACGTTCCAAACGTGCCGTCAAATTAAGGCTATAAATATTCGTATCCAACTGCTGAACGTTGCATTCCATATCTGTGACAAGCGGACTAAATTTATTACACGTCAAATTGTGTATGACAAAATTAAAGCGGCGATTTGCGGCCTAGAAGAGAAATTTGGGCGTCAGAATTCTGAAAGTGATTTAATTTTTAAAGTACCTGGCTATAGGCAAAAAATTGTATGGTAATTAAATATAGAAGGAGGATCCAAAACATATTTCAGAATTTTTAACAAATTTTACTGAATTTCAAATGGCTCACAATGGTAAATGAAATTATACTGAATGGAAATTTTTTAAAAACTTTCCATTTAAGTATAATTAATTATCGTAAAAAATGTCAACAATTTTTAAATTAATATTGAAATGAGTTAAAAATACAAAATGGAGATTTAGAATTTGATAATAGCATTAAAAGCTTTTCTATTAATTATAAAATGGAAAATCAATACGCAAATATATTTGTTTTTCAAAGATGGGATAATTTTAGTTTTCGATTATAAACCAAGGTTGCCACAAATCATTAAGTCGATAGGGTTCTATAGGTATTTTCTAGATACGATTCAGAACTGATGCTTTTATAAGGCGGAGTTTAGTAATTATACTATTTGAGACATTGGAAGCCTGTTTGCCGAGGAGATGACCGAACATGAACATGGTTCGTAACAACCTAACACGAAAGATTATATAGCGACGGAATTTACGGAAGATGACGATCTCAAGAAAATATTTAGTGTTTTCTTCAGCAAAGGGATGTTTTACATCCTTATATATTCGTTAAATATCTTCTTTATGCCAAAAAAACTTAACCAAGCCCAACGTAACTATTCGGTGACCGAACAAGAATGATTAACAAAAATTTCAAAATTTTCCGATGGCAATTTTTGATCGTAAATTAAATTTAACTCCCAGAAAAACCAACATAATCGTTTGATGATACAACAAGCATGCCGATCTGAAATGACCGCTTTGAAGAAGAAGCGTATGTGGAAGTCCATCATTGTCATAATCTATTACTTTTGTGTCAAGGAAACTTAACCAAACCCAACGTAACTATTCGGTGACCGAACAAGAACAGCAGTGAAGAATATCAAAACAGATTAAAACCTTGAAGTCTATAAATGTATTTGTTTCTTTTCTCAGGATTGTAGGTGTTTCGAAGAGCGATCTCAAGGAGAATTCTGTCAAAAAAAATTATGGATTCGATGAAGAAGTTTATGTAAATATTTTAATAATTACTAAAATGTGAATGTACAGAGTGCAATTTATGCTCACCAATGCATCTTGTGTGATCTTTTCGAGCAGGACGTTGAAAAGGTCACTCGAAAGGTTGTCACCTTCGGTATTGAAAGGTTCCGTGGAACAAGTCTACCTTTTGCCAAACTAAACTCACACTCTATAAGACGCTGATACTACCCGTGCTGGTATATGGATCAGAAGCATGAGTACTTGCGCAAGCAGATAATGCAGCTGATATGGGCCGATCTGCGTCCACAGTGAATAATGATTCAATGTCATCCACCACCAGCTATACCATATATACGCGGACATCGACATAGTCAGACGTATCATGCTACAGCGACTACGGTGGCTAGACAATGTTGTGCGAATGGATGAGGATACCCCAGCTCTAAAAGTCGTATAAAAGCGAGCCCACTGATGGTTCACACAAAGATCGATGCGTCAGGAAATCTTTTTAAAGTTTGGCATATGGAACGAACAAATGTTCTGTTAAGTAAATAAAGTACTAAACTGAATATGAACTAAATTTGGATATGAAAGACGAAGCTTTTCTTATTGCCTATATGTCAATGAAACTCAATCATAACTTTTTGTGATTTACCAACAATTATTAGAAGCAGACATAGAGTGGACACAGAAGCCTATCCTGGAGGACCTTTGTGCAATAGGACGAAGGCTAAATGCGAAGTAATGACCTTTATGAAGAAATTAGGAGCTTACTGGGAACGCCATCACTTAAGTGACTGATAACCCAAATGAGGAAGATCTTATATCAAAGAAACGATTTAATTTCTTTTTTTATGTGAAAGAAACTCAACCAAGACTATAGTAACTATTCGGTGATCGAACAAGAATGCTTAGCAAAAATCTACGCTAAACTGAAATTCAGTGCGTAAGCAATATGTAACGAAGAAGTAGAAGATTTCCAAATGTAAAATTGGAAGAAAGTAAATGTTTTATCTCTATGCAGAAATATTAAGCTTATGTGGAAGGACGTCACCGAAGTGACACATATCCAGACGAGAAAGACTTAATGCCGAATAATCTCAACCAATACAAACGAAGTTATTCTGTTTCCGAACACGAATATTTAGCAGAAGTACAAAAAGTAAGCCATGGTCAGTACGAGAAGGAAGATTTTTCTAATACATCTGTGTCAAAGAAACTCTGTCAAGAATATCGTAACTATTCGGTGATCGAACAAGAATACTTAGCAAAAATCTACGGTATATTGAAGTTTCGTACGTCAGTGGAAGACATCGCGAAAAAGACGAAGTCCCATACTAGGTAAACGAAGAGTTTTACTATTCACTGGCCGATCAGAAATTTTAAACAATACTAGGTAAACGAAGAGTTTTACTATTCACAGACCGAACAGAAGTTTTCAACCTTCTATGGAAAAATTAAGCGAATCCCTTTTCCGTCACTAGAAGGGAATGACACAGGGCAGTTCTACAACTAGACTCCGTAATAGACACCACAATTTGTAAAATTCCTATTGCCTTTATGTTAAAGAAACTCAACCAAGCCCAATGTAACTATTCGATGAACGAAAAAGAATGCTTCGTAGAGAAAGAAAAAAAGGATGCAAGCAGTTCTACATCCAGCGTCCTTAGTAAAGACTCCAATGTGTAAAATGCATATGTTTATGTTAGAGAAACTCAACCAAGTCCAAAGTAGCTATTCGATTACCGAACAAGAATGATGAGCACCAATTCCAACAATCAAGAAATTTTTTGCGAAAAAGCCTTTGATCGTCTGTCCATAATTTTAGATATAGTTTCCACGTTCATATACTCGGTAAAAAGCTTGCTGAGCTGAATGATATTTTACATTTCTTCTGAGGCTAAAAAACTTTACAGGGATTTTAAAGTTCGTCTATAGCTTAAAAGTTCTGTTTGGAATATCTTCCACGAATTAAAGACTTCTAACGGAATTTGTCTAAGCAGAAGATGTTGGATTGATCTATGAAAACTTAGAAAAGATTTTAATTGACCTATATAGCTAGAAACCTTTCAAGAGGTCCTTTGATAGGTCTCCTATAGCTACAATATATTGAAACAAACTTCTTAAGGTTTGTTGGTCAATTATGTGGCTTAGGAATTTATTGAGGGATGTACTATAGTTATTAGGGGTAAAATCCTTAACAGGACTTTAAAAGGTCTTGTAAAGCTTAAAATTATATGTCTAGAATTCTTCTACGGTTTAAAGACTTTACTGATTAATTTCCTTATATAGCTAGAAACCTATCTAGAATTCCTTTGATAGGTTTTCTATAGTTTAGAGATATTCGGTAGCTTTCTAGAGATCTATAGGTCAATTTTCTGAAGTGGAAATATTCCTATACCTATGATAGGTTTATTTTGTTGACATCTTTCAAATAAAATGTCAAGCCTATTTAGCTTTAGGATGCTAAAATCCTTTACAAGGTTTTTAAAGTTCGTCTATATCTTAAAAGTTCTATGTTTGGAATGCCGTCTACGAATTAAATACTTCTAACGGAATTTGTCTAAGCAGAAGACGTTGGATTGATCTATGGAAACTTAGAAGAGGTTTTAATTGACTTCTATAGCTATGAACCTATCTTGAAGTCCATTGATAGGTCTTTTACTGCTACAGTATATTGAAATAGCCCTCTGGAGGTCTGTCTATTATCAGGCTTAGAAATTTATTGAGATATGTACTGCAATTATTGGGGCCAAAATCCTTTACAGGTCTTTAAAAGGTCCTCTAAAGCTTAAAAGGTCTATGTCTGGAATTCTTCTACGGTTTTAAGACTTTACTGATTTTTTTTTAATAGAAGTCATAACTAGGAGCATATCTAAAAGTCCTTTGATAGGTTTTCTAAACCTATGAGATATTTGATAGGCCTTCTGAAGATCTATAGGTTATTTTAATACCCTACACAACTATGTTGTCAGGGTATTATAGCTTTGTGCAGCTCCAAAAGTTTGTAACACTGCGAAATATTGGTCCTAACCCACCTTTAAGTATACCGATCGTCATATCTCAACCAGCTGAGTCGATCTAGACATGTGTGTCCGTCCGTCCGTCTGTTCATTATAATTTGTAAACACGATACAGGCCACAGTTATGGACCAATCTTCACGAAATTTTGCATGTAGAATGGGTTCTGGCGAATAAAGACCCCTATTGTTTTTGGAAAAGATCGGCTAATATTTAGGGGATGAAATGGACCAAAAACTTTATTTTTGCCGAATTTTTGCGTAGAGAAGAGGATCGGGCCAAAGAATAAGCATGCCTGTTTTGATAAAGATCGGTGAATAATTAGCGGGTCAAATGAACCCTGACTTTTGTTAAAAATGACAAAAAATTGTATTCTATGGAGTATTTATTTGCCCCTGAAGGACCAAGGCCTGAGAAGTTTATAGTGTGTTCAAGAGGATTGGTTGACCTTTAAATTGATACCAATTATATGGTCGTATGTAGTCATATTTGGGAGTTACACTTAAATATTTACAGGTGCTTACGTATTCAGACATTATTTAGTAACCCACTACCACACTAGAGGGTGGAAATATAGCGCTGATCGCTTTGAAATGTTCAATGAGGATCCAGGTATTGTCAGGGATATCGGGTATAATTTTTGGTTATGATCAGATCAAAATTTTGGGATGAAGTGGACTGAAAACTTAATTTTTTATGTTTTTTTTTTGAGACGATCTGTAGGCCACAATTATAATCCGAACATCACAACACAATCCAAGGTGAAGGGAATCTGGACAAGTAATTGAAGGGTTGTACTCAATATTGGGAATATTTGGGAATATTCGGAAGTGTAAGGAAGAGGGCAAGAGGGTGCAACTATCACGAAATATTGACCACGTTCAGAATAAACGTCGGCAGAAAGTTAGAGTTCCGTGGTAGTGGTGTAGGATATCGTATGGTCGGCCCCGTCCGACTATACTGCTCCGCTCACTGGTTTTTATCTTACTTCGAATTATTTTAAGGTCTGTGCTACGTTCATTTTATTGTAACTTATTTCAAAATTTAGCATATTCACAAAATCTTCAACCTATTTGGGTACCGTACGTCCTTGCAGCAGCAACACCGCAAACGTGCGATAATCATTCATAAAATTCATGGTAAAATTAAAATTTGCATATATCGTATAGACAGGAAATATGGAATCGGTTAACATAAAGTCCGTCATATTGTAAACATAATCCTGCAAGAAAAAAAAAATATTGAAATATGTTATTCTCTCCTCCGAATTCCTCATATTATGAAACTTACCTGACGAATTGGACATGTATAGGGAACATTACTTTTTGCCATAATTTCATTAAATATCGCCTTAATCATAGCTATGGGCACGGTCTGTCTTTTCAATGTTTCACAAATATTTACTTTTATATCTAAAAATTTCATAATTTTATTTAATTTTTGCGATTGAACATGAATGGTTATTCCGATTTCAGCATTGCTTGCCAATTGCCGAGTTGAAGACATATAAACCGAAACACTATATTGATTTGTGGCGACTTTTGCAAAATTACATTGCATACCCTTGAGCAGAGGACCCCTGCGGGTACATGTGAGATTTAGGACTTGGAAATTGTAACGACGTTGAGCGGCCTGTAGAAGGGATTGGGTTTAAATTATTTAGTTAGGATGAACTTAAAATATAATATCTTACCTCATTGAACCCAAAGCCAAAGAAAATAATTAGAAAAATCACCGAGTGCAGCAACATTGTGCATTGAATTTTGCCTATGGTGTGAGTAATATCACATTCCGAATATACACTTTAAATTAATTAAATTCACATTTGTGAGAAATAAAGTGCAAAATAATGAAGTAAATTAATTGTAATTTATAGAATATTATAGAATGTTCTCTTTTTAATACATTATCAAAATACCTAGCAGAGGTTGCAATTACGAGGTAGCAACAATATACATCAGGCTAAGGCCAAAGGGTATATAATTCGAAATGTGAAAACCAAGATAGGGACTAACAAAATGTTATTGCCGAAATATGAAGGACCTTATGTAGTGAGTAAAATACTTCCGAATGTCCGATATGTGATAAAAGATTTTGAAAACTACCAGATCACACATTAAGGGCATTAAAAATACCTTTTGAAATTTTAAGGTCCATGTAGGGTACGTATTGGCAGATAAATATTTTTTTATACCCTCCACCATAGAATGGAGGGTTTATTAGTTTTGTTTTTCCGTTTGTAACTCATCGAAATAATCATTTCCGACCCTATAAAGTATAAATATTCTTGATCAGCGTAAAATTCTATGGCGATCTAAGCATGCCCGTCTCTCGGTTGTAATCACTCTAGCGTCTAAATTGAATTGAGATAGAGCGTCAACATTTTGCATAGAGTCGTCTTTTGTCTGCAGGCAGGTCAAGTTCGAAGATGGGCTATATCGGTCCACGTTTAGACATAGCTCCCATATAAGGGTACCCCCAAATTTTCAGTATTTTGGGGTTCTTGAGCGCGTTTTTCAACCGAATTCGCTGAAATTTGGTTAAAAATTATAAATATAGGTCCACTTTTTCTGGTAGCCCCCATATAACGGTACCTCCCAATTTTCAGTTTTTGGGGGGTTTTGACCGGATTTTTTCACCGAATTGGCTATAATTTAGTACTTTGAGTTCTTAATAGGTACCAAATCTCTCCACAAAAAATTATGAATATAGGTCAATTTTTTCGGGTAACTCCCATATAAGGGTACCCCCCAATTTTCGGTATTTTGGGGTTCTTTAGCGCGTTTTACAGCCGAATTCGCTGAAATGTGCTACATTGAGTTCTTATTGGGTCCTAAATGTCTCCACAAAAAATTATAAATATAGGTCCACTTTTTCTGGTAGCCCCCATATAACGGTAACTCCCAATTTTCAGTTTTTGGGGGGTTTTGACCGGATTTTTTCACCGAATTGGCTGTAATTTAGTACTTTGAGTTCTTATTGGGTATCAAATTTCTCGACAAAAAAATTATAAATATAGGTCCATTTTTCCGGGTAGCCCTCATATAAGGGTACCCCCAATTTTCGGTATTTTAGGGTTTTCAACCGAATTCGCTGTAATTTGGTATTTTGTAGTCGTATATGGTAACAAATCTCCCTACCAAAAATTATTAATATTCACGCCCTTTTAGAGGTAGTCCCCTTATAACCCCCTTTTTTATTTTAAAATAGCTGATTTTTTCCGTGGGTTCGGGTTATCCCATATAGCTGTATTCCACCATAGTAGGGGGGTTATTCGGTAGATGAAATTTTCAGTTCATACCCCTCATAGTATGGAATTCTAAAACGTTTTAGTCGATTTAGCCATATGATGTAATCATTTTTCTCTCGGAGGATGGACGGTATTGGGAGATTTTGATTTTGAAATCGCTGAAATCTCTATGATCTCTTATTTGTTCCGCGTTTTGTTTGGTTCTAAAACTCTGTTGTAATCATTTCACCTGCGGAGGATAGCGAGATTAAAAAATAGATCGTAATGTTCGATAATGAACTGTATCCGCATTTAGACCTAGCCCCTGTGTGGAGGTTCCAGAGGGAGTGGACCGATATTAACCATTTTCGAATTTGAACTAAGTTTGGAAGAAATAATAAGATGGGCAAAGTTTGGATGAAATCTAAATTTTCGGAAACGGATTTGGTCCACAGAAACATGGGGAACCAATATTTCGATGAGGCACATTTTCACCGTGCTGAGGGTATAATTATCCATTAAAAAATTCTGAAATTTGTATTATGGTTAACATTATGGCTTACATAATCCGTTTTTAGAAATGCCGGTATAGGTCCATTTTTTGTTATGTTACCTATATTTTCATTTCTAGTACCTGTCAGTATATATATGGTGGAGGTTATCCAAAGTTCGGCCCGGCCGAACATAACGCTTTTCACTTGTTCATAACTCATATCATTCATAATTATTTTATGTATAGCATTGTTGATTGAAAATTCTTGTTCGGTTACCGAATAGTTACGTTATTATTGGTTGAGATGTTTTATGAGTTCTTCCATGCTGGATTCTAATATGAACACGTATAGAGTTTCTATTCGTCATCAAGTCCTGACTTTACAGAAAATTCCGATTTTTCTTAAAAAAAAATATATACTAGTTGTCAAAATAATCCGACGAGTTATCAGTAAGGTCATTAGAACTCCATTTTGATAGGCCCATCGAATCACCCATGGGGTAGGGTATGTATTGAAAGATTAATGAATTTCTAGAGCTCATATTTTTTAACTTATAATCTAAACTATTTTATGGATAGTGATGTTGCTTAAAAATTCTTGTTCGGTTACCGAATAGTTACGTTGGTTACGTTTTTTTGACATAAAGTTAATAGAAGTCTCATCAAATATATATATTATTATTTTCTTCTTTACTGGATTATAAGGAGATATGCCTTCGCAGAAAATTATGATTTATCTACCCTGAAATTAAAAAAAAATCAGGTGCCAAAATCCGACATATCATAAGTACATGCCCTTAAATGAGGGTACAGGAACTCAGTATGAAGTTGAAAGGTGCAACGACTCAGCGTTGGGCTAGGGAATTATTTAAAAACAAATAAGGACTCATATCCTTTTAAATACGTTCAAAGTTATGTTAAGAGTGGAATTTTGTTTTAAAATTCTTGTTCGGTTACTGAATAGTTACGTTGGGTTTGGTTGAGTTTCTTTGACATAAAGGTAATATATGTCGGATGGAATTTATTATATTTCCTAGGGATATGTAGTCGAGCGCAAAAGTCGACTTTTAGACCTTTCGATGTTTGCCTCTGACCAAAAAGTCGATTTTTGCTTTTGACTAAAAAGTCGCCTTTTCGATCTTTCGATTTTGCCAGAACTGTTCAAAATCGATTTTCGACTTTTACTGACGTCTGCAAAATCGACGAAAAATTTTGAATTTTTTATGAATTTTTGTGAACAGATAAAGTAAAGTTTCGAAAAGTGCAATTTTTTGGGCAATTTGAGCTTTGTGATAAAAAACCATGTATTTATGAAGAAAATCGAAAGTCGATCTTGTAAAGTCGACTTTACGATTTTCTCATAGATCAAAAGTCGACTTCGACTTTTAGACTTTTCAATACAAAAAGTCGATTAGTCGAAAGTCGATTTACTTATCCCTAATATTTCCTTCTTTACAGGTTTATAACATAATGAATATTGCAGGTGACAAAAAATTCGACATGTCCTTAAATGAGTCCTGATTTATATTAGGCGAGTTTACTTGCGGCAATTTTTATCGTTCTCTTTTGAACTTGCTCCATGCGTCTATACAAGGCAATTCGGTTTCCAAAATATTTTTTTATTTGTTGTTTTTTCACATTTAAATATATATAAAATGTCAACAAATACGAAATACACAAAACGAATTGCCAGAAAATTGTCGGTACGAGCAATTTTTTTTTTCATTTCTATACACCTTGCCCCTCTCTCCTACAAACAAAGACTTGCCGCAAGTAAACTTGCCGCAAGTAAACTCGCCTAATCTAAATCAAGACTGAGGGTAACAAGAACTCAGTATTGAAGTTGAAAGGTCCAACGAATCGGACTTGGGGTAGGGAATATATTGAAAGATAAATACATTTCTAGAACTCATATCCTTTAAAAATTCTTGTTCGGTTATCGAATAGTTATGTTGGGATTGATTGAGTTTCATTGACATAAAGGTAATAGAAGTTGCATTTAGATTTTAAGGCCCATCGAATCACCCTTGGGTTAAGGAATGTATTGAAGGGTAAATATTTTTTGGATGGATTTTATGAATAGCATTTTTGATTACAAATTCTTGTTCGGTAACCGAATAGTTCCGTTGGAATTGGTTGAGTTTCTTTGACATAAAGGCAATAGGGTAGATCACATAAAAATCGACCCAATTCATTACAGTATTTGTATAATAGATACCATTTTACGCATCATATACATTTTCAGAACTTTTGTAGAAAATGCATTTACAATATTTTATTCGAATAACATCTTTAAAAATTTTAAATTAATTCTATTAATAATTTTAAAATTAAAATTAAGCAAATGCGAATTTAATTATTTTTTAATTAAAATCAATGAAACATTGAAATTTGATTTCTATAGTTGAAATGTTTGTAACGTAGTCGTATAGAAGTTATCAAGTCATAATGTTGTGGCGAACGCTGGCTTTGCTAATCCTTATAGATAGCTTGGTTGTAATTCAGGTGAGGTCCTCTCTTCCAATTTTTTCATAAAATTCTCTTAAGAGTTATGGAATATTTTTCTCTTCTTCCTTTGTCTATTTTTTTTTCTACTAGCCCATTAAGAGACTTTACAATTTTGAAGTGCTGAATCTAACATGCAATCGCAAGGGACCAGAAATCCAGAAAATGGAATGCAGCTTTATGAAACGGGCCACCAATCACTACACTTTAGATGTATATGTCCTGCTATCGCGACAGCTAGCAAATAATGCCGAAGCCATAATGACAATTCACATACAATCACCAAAATCTCCAAAAATATTAAAATTTTTGGAAATGAAATTAAATATCTGTGAAACATTGAAACGACAAATTATACCCGTGCCCATGGTCAGATCCATAGTTAATGAAGTTATGCGCAAGAGTAATGTTCCATTCTCCTGTCCCATTGTCAAGGTATTTAAAGGTGTGCAATTGCAGGTTATGAGAAATAATTCGGAATTTTTCGTTTTATTGCAGGATTATGCATATAATATGACCAATTTTGAATTGACCGATTCAATATTTCCGGTTTATACGCTATATGCTAATTTTAATTTTACCCTGACTTTCGTTAATGATTATAAAACATTTGCTGTATTGTTGCTGCAGGGACGTACGGTACCCAAGTAAGAGGATGAAGGTATTTTTTTTTCTTTGCAATAAAACATTGTCATTCTTCAAAGAATTATTTGGAAGCAGATCCCAATAAACTAATCAGAATGTAGAAATTCCAATTCCTTCCTCGAGACTCATATTCATAATACATTCAATACTATTGCATTTATTTGGGATAATTGTCTTTAAATATTCTTGTTCGATCATCGAATAATTACGCTTGAATTGGTTGAGTTTTTTTTTAACGAAAAGGCAATACTCCGGATATTTCCCATATGCTGTGTAGATCCAGTTTTTGTTACAGAAGTTATCTTTACCTGGCTTCAATAGCGATGTGAATGTGGCTATCGTGTGGACTTTAGCCAAATACTCAACTTCTGGCTCATCCAGCTGTTTCAGCATTACCATCGATAATCCGTCAGGGCCCAATCGTTTAGATAGCACATATAATATCACCCATTGTAAACTGTGATGGTACCTTCTCGACGGAAAGATATAACATACAACGTAGTATCTTTGATTCGCCCTGACGACATGAAGATGCTCAACAAACTATCGATTAAAATTACTTGAGCAACTCTTCGGAGCAGCCACACTTTCGCCATTAAATACTAGGGTTCGAGAGCGACTTAACCGTTGTCCACAGTTTATTTACACCATTCCATTGTTGCAAATCTTCAGATGCTCTAATCATTTATTTTGACTAATATGCTGACCGCCATCTTGAGTTCCCTGACTCGAGGATCTGCTGGGTTAGTTCGATAAATTTCGCGATAAGAGCTTTGACTCGTTGTGGAGTTGCATTATCAACCGTGTGTCTGACACATAGAAAGGCAGAGTTATAGGTAGTCCTCGAATCTTCACCAAGGGGGAAGTGAAGCCGATATAGTGTATCTTCGAATTAGTACCGGCAAATTGGTACTCTGGGCTATTTTATTGGGGGCGTTTGTCAACGTATATATCGACAGCCAATGGTTAAAGCCTTCAAAGCGAGAATCATGTACAAATCCACAGACTCATGCCACTGCTGGAAAATTATATATCATCTAGGATATTCGAACAGTATGTATAAATCTAACGGCAATGACGTCAGGGAATTTCCTTTCCCGTAAATCAGAAGAAATGGAAAGTTCTCTGATGGTGAACTCTATGAAACCCTGTCAGTTTTCTTTGCAATGGTTAGGAAAAGTGCGGTGTTCAGAGGTAATGAAATCAGATTGTCTCCTAAAGGAGACTTTTATGGGGAGGTGGTCCGATCTAAATGAAATTACAGGCTGCCAGTTGACGTTATTTATCAGACCGGGTAACACGATGGAGAACTTATGTTTCGCGTGGGTTAGATTGACGAAGCTTATCACCCTGTTTTGATAGTCCAATTGCCTCTGCTGGGAAATTAGTTATCATCTTTGGTATTCGACTAGCCTGCAAAAATCTAGCGGCTGCAATTTTGTCCCGGATTTCCCTTTTTGCTACCAGTACATCAGAAGGAATGGAAAGTTCTTTGAAACGCTGATTGGTGATCTCTCTGAAACCCTGTCAGTTGTCTTTACTATGGTTATGGAAAGTGCAGCGGTCAAAGGTAATGAAATCAGGCGATCTGCTGATAGAGACGATGCAACACTTCAGATGCTCTAACCATTTATTCCGCTAATGCTCCGCAGCTAATCTACTGACCTCCAACGTGAGGGAGGTCACCTGACTCGGGAGCTCCCTCACTGTGTTAGATCGACGGAGCTCATCACCCTCTTTTGCTAGTTCAATTGCCTCTGTTGGGAAATTAGGCGTCATCTCGGGAATTCGAAAAAACCTTTCTCCTATCCGTACATCAGAAGGTATGGAAAGTTGTTTGAAACCCTGGTTGGTGAAATCTCTGAAAACATGCTATTTGGCTTTTTGTGGTTATGGAAATTTATCAGACCGTGTAACAGGATGACGTGGCTTGCGAATTGAAGTGCCGGCCATTCATCCTTGTGCATGAGCATTGAAGTCTCCTAGTTCCAGACGTTTATTGTCTGCTCTCAGAGAAGAGGTATAACGTGAAGACTCTGACGGCGACTGAACTGGGACATCATGCAGTCAGAATTAAAAGACCGGAAAGACTACCACGAGATATTGGACTAAGGTTAATATCAAGAAAAGCGAGATCACCATTCGGAGACTGAAACATGGTTTGTGTCGAACCATCACACAAAATCTACAGATATTCTGAAATCAATGCCTCAGTATCATATGCCATATTAAACGTTCCACAGATACCTGACAAATCATTCTAGAGTTGGACAATCTAGTTCACGAAGCGGACCGATACCTACAGGGTTGCCCATATTCGACGGACCCATCTGGCAACGCCATAACTTTTGACAGAGATGTCACATCGCTTAATGACATACCGAGTTTGAAGCGTCATTCCAAGCAGATTTTTACCATGAACCAATACACGCCACGTGAGCGCTCTGAAATAGTTGAAATTTACATTCAACAGAAGAAGACAATTGTGAAAACTCAACATTAAAAAATGTCAGAAGTGCGCCTTCTAAGAACACCATTAAGTGTTTATAAAGAATTTTTTTTCGACTGGTAAGGCTCTTTCTAATCCGAAGAGGCCATATAAAAGTCGACAAAGGCGATCGGCCAAGAATATGGCTGCCGTACGAGCCAGTGTTGAGAGGTCCCCAAGAACATCCCAAAAACGCCGTTCTCAGCAGTTGGGCATGGCTCGGTCCACATTACAACGGATTATTCGCATTGATTTGCATTTGTTCCCGTACAAAATTCAATTGACGCAAAGAATGTTGCCTGCGGACAAGCCTCGTCGATTGGAATGGGCCCAAAGATTCATCGAAATGGCCGAAGATGACGAGCAATTTTGGAACAAAATTATCATGTCCGATGAATCCCATTTCACATTGAATGGGACCGTAAATAAGCAAAATTGCCGTTTTTACGCCACTGAAAATCCTCAGGAGATTCAAGAAGTGCCTCTTCATGACGAAAAAGTCACAGTTTGGTGCGGCGTTAGTGCAAATACGGTCATTGGGCCGTTTTTCTTCCAAAATGAAAATGGCCATGCTGTTACCATCAATCAGGAGCGTTATCGCGACATGATGATCAATTTTGTGATGCCAATTATTCGTCGAAAGCGTATGAGGCGTATGATTAACATTGCCAACCGCCAAATTTTTATGTTTTTCTTTGATTTTTAAAATGGGCAACCCTGTAGATAGTTCACTTGAATCTCTACCTTTCATCGGTCTTTTTATTTTTCGTTCACAGAGTCCATTGCCGAACAAGAGGAAGATTCTCAAATTGAACTGGGCTATAACCGTATAGGCTGGGAATATGGAATCGGTTAGCATGTAATCGGTGACATTATAAACAAAATCCTGAAAGGCAATGAAAAAATAAATAATGTATTTTTAATCACAACATTGCGCTGTGAACACCTCACCTTTACCACAGGACACGAAAACGGTACATTACCACGCATCATGATTTCATTGAAAATCGATTTAAAAATGGGCACCGGTATATTCTGCATCTCCAACGTATCACAGATATTAAATTTAAATTCTAAGAATTTCACAATTTTTGTGGTTTTCTGAACCTTAAACTGTATCGTCATACCGATTTCAGCATTTCTTTCCAACTGACGATTACTTGCTAAATGCGCTGTAATGCCATAACGATTTGTATCGACTTTTCTAAAATGGCAATCGAAGCGTTTGAAAATCGGTCCGATTTTGGTACAATTCAGGGCAAATACTTCGAAATTGTAACGTCGGCCAGCGGCCTGGGAAGGAAAACGAAAGAACCATTTTTTAAAATAGGTGTAGTGGAGATTCAGTTTAAAATTAAAGTTTTAGAAATTCGATATTCGGATTTTCTAAAATATCCTGGAAAATAATATGCAATTGCTACTTACCTCTATCAGGATGAGAACATTTAAGGCAATTGCCAAAGCCACAATAAACTGACGCATCATTGTCTGACGAAAGCTTTTAGAATAATGGCCCAAAATTGTTTATACATAAAAGGTGTAGACCATTTTGGTAGAAATTTTTAATGTTTTGCGCGATAAATAATTACAAATTAATTAGCTTTTAATTAATTATGATAGTAAATGTGAACTCATTACACTGGAGAACAAAAATGTGTTTGAAAACCCGAGTAAATAATGGGGTTTAAATTAAAAAAATGACTAAAAATAAATAATAATATCGATTAGAGTCAGAGATATTTTTAGTAGGTTTGAGAAGTTGGGCGCCATATCAATATTTTTGACTATGAAGTTGTCCGCTCTGAAAACACAGGAACACAGGTTTAGGATAGGGCATTTCGAACCTTACTCAATGAAATTGAATTGTACACCATGGAACTATTCAGAGAACTTTGAACAGCAATAGTTTTCGAAGCTGAGCTCCACCCAAAAAACCTCCGATTAGCAAAATAAAAGACGATCTGTAGCATGCCTTCTATTCGCAGAGAAAAGATTTATCTAAAAAATAAATAGAACGCCGTGCAGAGAAATATGGAATGACGCTAAATGCGATGAATTAAGAAATTTGGAAATAAGCTATCGAAATGAAGCGAAAAACATCGGCATGTACTATGTTTTGGTTCTATATTCGACTATCAGAACTCTTGGATTTGTAGAGGACTTATAGTAGTTTTCCTATTTGTAGAAGTTGAATCCCCTATAAGTACCTACAACGACTGGAGGAGACTGACAAACTGCCTCGC
>NW_026880886.1:0-33541 GCF_032173495.1 Musca vetustissima
GCATTTAACAAATGTTCATTCATAGATTTTTCTCATTCAATAAGTGTCAAAGAACGGGATTATACAAGTTATAAACAAGTGAATGGCGATTTATTTTAGTTCTTAAACAAGTGAAGTGGAAAAATGTCAATTTTGTACAGAGAGCTCTTTGGCTAAAATCTAAAAATGGCTCTGATGTAAAGGAATATGCATTAAATAGACTTGGAGTTAATGCTACCGATTATGCAAACGCTAAAGGGATTTGTCGAACAGTTACCACGCTATGTACGCGATTTAAAACGAAATGTATGGCCGCCAGAAGGAACAAAAAACAAATGGAGCGTCAGCATGGAAATTGGCTGATATAATTAAATGTGCAGCTTTGCCCATAGGTATGTTGTCTGAAGAAGCCATGGAATCCAGAAATAAGGACTTTCGGAACCACAGGGAACTGTACACCAGACAAATTAGTCGTGAGGAAACAATGAGGGATCTTTTTAATAGGTTGCTATTTTCTTCTGATCCAAAAATATCAAGTTTGTCTCGTAGTACATCTCCTAACCATCGATATAGTAAGCCACTATCTTAAGAAGTCCTTAAACTACTGGAGGATACAATGCTACCAACTAATTCAGATCAAAACTCGGATTCTGAATGTGATTAGTATTTAATAAGTAACGCCTAAATTTTGTAAAATATATATAGTTTAATGTTTTAGATATGTAATATTAATAATAATAAAGATATATATAATAACAATAGTGTTTGCCCTTAACCCACTTTTTACCATCCAAATGTTTCGGAATTTTTAAAAGAAGCTCCCATTATAGGAGTACTATTAGTTATAACGAAAAATGTTGCTTATTATAAAATGTTTAAAATGCTACAAAATAGTAATTTTCACATAAAAATTTAAGTTTTTCAAAAAAAAAAAAGAAAAAAAATCGGCGCTTAATGGGTTAATAAAAAAAAATTGCCAAATTTTTTCATAAAATAATTAAAATTGTCCATCTAAATCTATTCTTATCCAAAATATCGATAAACATACAGTAAAACATCTACTTTGATTTTCTGCGCGCTAGATCTGCATTTTTTCCCACTGTGCGTGGATTTTTTAAGTGCGATTTTTAAGGTAAGGATAGTTTTTGAGGAAGCTTAATAGCCGTGGATTCTTAAGGAAAATTTTTAAGGTAATTTTTGACTTTTCTCAAATTTGGTTTAATATTCTATTTTAATATTTTAACATTTCCTCCGACTTGTCAAAACATTTGCTGATAAAGATAAATGTTTTGTTTTCTTTGCACATGCCGTAAGTGATAATATCCGTCCTTCCTTCGTATACATTTTGGATATGCGTTAAGGAAAATCAATTAATCTTTTTTTTGTAACAATAAAGAAACTTTGTAACTTTTTCTCTTCCGTGAAAAAACGAACATATTCACAGATACAATTTAGTCCTTTTCAACAAAGTATATATGTATAGAAATACTAAAGCATATCATAGGGAGGGTGTTGATGATGAGGAGATACCTTTGTAGCGTTGGCAATTCGTTTATGTTAAATTGTAACATTTATTGGTTTGAAGCAAAACCGTGGGTTCGAAATGTGTTTGGTAACACATTTGGAGGAAGGTTTTAATATTTTTTTAGAAGACAAATGATCGCTGATGCAAAACACGAGGCCTTGCGGTGGAAAATTCCTTGTCGAGTCTATTACACTGAAGTCAGTCAAATTAAATAAGGAATATGTGTGTATAATATTTCGATGCCTTTTTGGTCCTTACCTTCCTGTGACATAATATAAATACCAAGCGACACAATTTTGTTAGTTTCCAATATTCCACGATTATACAAGAAATCGTTATTCCTACGTTTTCATCGTCCTTTACCGAATCGTTGCTCAGATTTTTCAGTCATTTTCCACTCTCTCCAACCTCAAACTTGTTGCACAGTGCAGTAGAGAGGGTCGAGGAAACCCCGAAACATTTACCGTAGACCACATTAGGTATTGTTCATCAGATCATTAAATTTTATGTCGATTTAGCAATGTCCGCATGTCTGATGAAACCACGATAGATATCGCTACATTTAACATAAGAAATTGCAATTTTTTTTACTGCTCCTAGAATGGTATTTGAAATAGGGCATATAAGTCGACGTTTTGGTATATGTTGTTCGGAATTCTGTGGCTTTTTGGCCTATTTTTTAACCGAATTAGCCGAAATTGGATTTTAGAGATCTTATTTTGTTGAAAATTTTCCTATCGGATTTTAAAACAAATTGACTTTAATTTTATATTTAGTACTAGTATATGCCCGCCACTCCGTTAGCGAATGTGGGATTTATTGAAAGATATATATCAATATTGACCATAATTAAATTTTAGTACCATTTAGTACTTTTGCTCTCTCAAAGTACGCGTTTCCAAACTACAACCATATCTCTACACTACACTTCAATTCTGACCCCAACATCTCTTTACTAAATTTATTACCATTACGTACCTCTACAAACCAATAGCAATCACACATTCCCAATTTTAGGATCCCATCCAAATTGTACCAAATTAAGTACACATAAGTATGAATTTCCAAAACTTCATATATAACCCAATTCTACACTCCAACAGAAATTTTAATTCCATATTTTGGGATTCCAGTTCTATCGTTTCACCCAAATTAAAATTGTATTGTATTTAGTACCATTTAATAGACATAAGTACAAATTTCAAAAACTACATCCATACCTAATCCTACATTCCAACAGAAAATTTTAATTCCAAATTTCTGGATTCTAGCTCTATCGGTTCACCTAAATCGAAATTGTATCGAACTTAGTACAGATTAGTAAACATTTCCATAACTATTTAACAATAGAATCTGATTTCCCAATTTCAGGATTTCAGTTTAATTGTACCAAATTTAATACCATTTAGTGCACATAAAAAAGTACGAATTATCAAAACTTTCTACTTACCCCAATCCTACACTCCAACAGTAATCTTAAAATCAAATTTCAGAATTCCAGCTCTATTTGCTCACCTAAATTTAATATTAGTACCATTTAGTATCCATAATTACAAATTTCTAAAACTACATCTAGTAATCTTAATTCCAAATTTCAGTGTTCTAGCTCTATCGGTTCACCCAAATATAAATTGTACCAAATATAGTATCATACATGTGTACACACTTCCAAAACCACCTCTTATATCCACCCTACCTCTCAACCTTGATTCCCATTCCCAAAGTTTTTAGCTATGCAATTGTAACTAATTTAGTACATTTTAGAACATTTCGGATACTTTTAATTCCAAAAACCTTTAGTACATCTATTCTTCACTCTATCAGTGAGCCTCATTCCAAGTTCGCCAAATGATAATGGTATCACATTAATACTTCTTAGAACTTTTCGTTCTATTACGAATTTCCAAAAACCCAGCCTTATCTGACACGTTTGGACTAAGATTGACTCTCGCCCAAAATTTAAAGATTCTAACTTCCGCCGTTTTGACTGGGCGTTGTAGCTGGCTATGAGCGAGGAGCAAGCAATGCACAGGGAGCTGTTGAAGCGCAGGTTCTAAGACTTTTGTTAACTATTATGATTTCAGACCTGACACACGTCGACTTCACTTGTACTGTTCGCTATCTCTGGTTCTCGACAACTTCAGTGATGAAGAAGTGAAACAGGTATCCATATGGCGTTACGGCTGAATGAGAATTATTATGTCACCCTATAGGGCAAATTGCACTGAAATTAAAACTGGGGAATGAGTAAACGTAGATAGTTGTTTGGTTGTCTTGTTGATCGCACAAGACTTATGTGTTGTTGTAATAGAGGTACAATTTTGGTATGGATATTAGTGTGGGCCGTATTTGTAGTATTTTACAAGAAAAAATATGTTCTAACTCTACCAGCGAAGTGGATCAATATTTTGACATTGTCTCCATATAAAGGATGTGACTGTAATTTGAAATTCTCGGTTCTCGTCGTGTAAAAACATATTTCCACAATATAAGGGCTTGATCCATTTTCAGTATCCATTTCATTTTAAGGTAAAGGGATCCATTTTCATTTTAAGGTAAAGGGATCTTTGTAAAGAAGTTCCATACTTCTTTACAGTGCAGAACTCGAAAAGTTCCTACCTTAAACATGAGGCTATACCAAAATCAAGATTTATGACCTCTTTAAATTAATTGGCCAAATTATAGCCAATCAGTTTTTTAGGCTTTCAAAATACCTAAAACCAAAAGTGCTACATATGGTGGTCCTATATAGTCCAACTTTGCCAGAGTTCTAGTAAATATGTATACAATTTCAGTATCTTTCAGAAGAAATGACTAAATCGTCTAAGAAGTTTATGGCAAACTAAATATATCCTCTATCATCTCACAGGGCAGCATCAAAACAAAATCACGTTTGCTATTTCCCACTCTTTTTCCGAAATAACAAAAATTCAACAAACAGACAAGTAATCATCTTGTACGACCGTCATGCAATTGCACAACCAAACATCCGGTGTAACAACACCAGCAACAAATCTTACACCACTAAATTCAAATATGAATAACAACCAACCACACCTGACCATTACTATTCGGGATTTTACAATAATAATATCGGTATCCGAGTACAAGAGAACTATTCATTCCACTGGATAGACGGATGAATGAATGGATGATGGTGATGCGGCCACGACTGTCTATGTGGTAGGAAAAAGGATTTCCGGTGGCTAAATAGAATTCCAATGCAATGTAGAAAAAAATCCGGTTGAGATATAAAATAACCATTGCCATTGGTATAACATAAAATATCCGATATATGTGTCTATGTATGTATGTGACTCTATACACAACGTTATTTGTGTAGCTGTCGATTTGTATGTTCGACTGTATGATGATGCAGAATATTTGTTTTGAAAATTGTTTCTCTAAAAAAGTGGTGGCAAACAAGCGTTCAATTAAAATATATAGATGAGAGTATTCAATATTCCATTGCAGACAATAATTTTTATACAGTTTGTATTTTGAGGGATTACAATGTATGTATAAATGTTAGTGTAGATATGATAACACTTTGGTTAGGATTTGAATAAAGTTACACGCAGAAAAATATATGTTAGAAATATGTTTGCATCCAAACATATTTATGTTTGGGACTGGTTGCAAACAAATATATGTTTGGATGCAAACATATTTTGTTTGGATCCAAACATATATTTGTTTGCAACATTTTGTAACATATCTTTATTTTATATGTTTGGGTACTAACATATTTTTTATGTTAGAACATATTTTTTATAGTTTGGGAGAGCATTTTTTTCGAAGAGCGTAACAACAGTGCTCTCTCTCTCTCTCTCTGTGTATGGTGCATTATGTGATGCAGAAGGGGCGAGGGGAGGGTAGTTGTACTTTGGTGGTCTGTTTGCGGGAAAACGCTTGTGTTTAGTTCTATGTTGCTGCCGCTGCGAGGGGACGCGGTCGAAGAAACGCATGTGTTTTGTGCTTTGTTGTTGTGACGATTTGTTTCACAAGCAGACCCCTTTTGCATGACGGCCACTTTTTGCATGACGGTACCTGCGAGTCAAGTTTTTTTTTCTTTTTGTTTGTTTTATTCTTCAGCTTCTATAGCACATTACACGATTTCGGTTGACAAAAATCCCTCATCTCTCATTCAGTTCGTCACTGTCGGAGCACGCACAAGTACTTTTATGCGTAGCGAAAAATAAGTGTTAAAGAAAAGTGTTAAATAAAGTTAAATAAATTGTTAAATAAAGTTTAAGGAACAAAAAAAAAAAGAATTAAATATGAAAAAAAGGATAACATAAATTATGTATAATATAAATGATAAAAAAATTGGTAAGTGTGGGCGTATGATATGTAAGCGTCCGAAGAAACATATGTGTTCTATGTTTTGTTGTTGTTGCACCGATTTTTTTCCATCGCCATGCTAAAAAGCCTGCTTGTTAAAAATGGTCGCAACAACAACTACTAGAATACATTGCCTGTCCTCTAGTAAGTGGGTGCGTGAGAAGACGCGGCCGAAGAAGCGCATGTGTTATATGTTTTGTTTCCATCGTCATGCAAAAAAGGGCCTGCTTGATGTGAAACAAATCGTCACAACAACAAACACAGAACACATGCGTTTCTTCGGCCGCGTCCCCTCTCGCTAACACTTGCCTATGAGTCCAGTTTTTTGGTTCTTTTTGCTATATACTTTTACAGCCTCTCAGAAGACTAGTTCGAAAAAATTCTTCTTCAGTGTGTGTCAACATCAACATTTCAAATTGAGTTGCAGATTGGAGGTAAGAATACTGCATTTATTATTTTTTTGAATAATATATTTACATATTTTATTTTCATATAGGTTTTGTACGATTTAATAAGGCCATAATTGACGAATGTCTGAAAGACAACCCAACAAAATGTTAATATAGATATAAAGGTAAATATATAAATTCAAATATAAATAGACATTGATATATATATATTTATATTTGAAATTATATAAACATATATATAACTTTATAGATACTTATAATCATATTAATATATATATAAATTTATGTTTATAATTAAAATAATATATATATATATATATATATTTGAAATAAACTATGTATAAGATATGCATTTATTTAAAACTTGTTTTTCTTTATATATGGCGTAAGTATACAAATACACCTAAAAATTTATATGTTTGGATGCAAACATAAATATGTTTGGATGCAAGCATAAATATGTTTGGATGCAAACATAAATATGTTTGGATGCAAAAATAAATATGTTTGGATGCAAGCATAAATATGTTTGGATGCAAACATAAATATGTTTGGATGCAAGCATAAATATTTTTGGATGCAAACATAAATAAGTTTGGATGCAAGCATAAATATGTTTGGATGCAAACATAAATATGTTTGGATGCAAACATATATTACGTTTGGGACCCAAACATATGTTATGTTTGGGACTGTTGCAAACATATATATGTTTGCTGCAAAATATGTTTGGGACATATGTTAGAGAGGCGTTTTTTTTACGCCGTGTAGGCAAGAATTAAATTAGATGTTTATAAGTCAGCCTTTTCTCTTTGTTTATAAATAAATTTATTTTCCAAAAGAGGTATTTTATGGAATAACCAGTAAGGAGAATGATAAAGTCGGGCTGGGCCGATTATATTATACCCTTTACCAGTTTGGGTATAATTAGACCTAACGCTGAACCGATTTAAACGAAATTTTCCAGAGATTAATTTCATTGTACAAAATTGTGTGCCAATCGGACAAACTTTGGGTCTTTAATGCACAATTTACTAAAAATCGGAAGAAAGTATATATGGGAGCTATATCTAAATCTGAACCGATTCTCACGAAACTTAACATTCTAGACTTAATTTAGTACGCTATGCCAATTTCGCGCAAATCGAAAGATATGTAGGAAATTTTGTGCACACTTTACATTAAATCGGAAGAAAATGTATATGGGAGCTGCATCTAAACCGTTTTTCAGGAAACTTAACACACATCATTCTAGACTTAATTCCGTACGCTATGCCAAATTTCGTGCAAATAGAAAGAAGAAATATAGGGACATTTCTGCACCATTTACATTAAATCGGACAAAAATACATATATATATATAAATCTGAACCGATTTTTCCCAATATTAATAGGGTTCGTCCTTGAGCCAAATAAATGAGGTGTTGCAAATTGCATCCAATTCGGATAATAAATGCGACATGTACTTTTGCATAAACCGACTCAGAAAGTGATTCTATGCATATTCTCATATATTGGCTGTTACAGGCATATGTCCAATTACATAATACCTGAGGTGAAGGGTATAAAAGCATAATCAGGATCCTTTTCATTTGGCCATTTAATTTTTTTAAATATTAATGAAAACAATTTTCATGTTTAATCGAAAACAACTCGCATTTTAATATAAATCACGAAAAAGTACATCCGAGACACAACTAAAAACCAGTGATCGGAGCAGTACAGTGGGACGGGGCCGACAATATGATACCCTACACAACGGAACTCTAATTTTCTGCGAATCTTTATTCTGAGCCTGATCAATAATTCGCGATATTTGCACCCTTTTGACCGATTAGAGGTCAACATCTCCTCTTATTCCATCCTGGCATATTATTCCGGAGTGATTTGACCCGCTAATTATTGACCGATCATTATCAAAACTGTCCTTTAAATTAGTTGGCCAGATTCCCTTCTCCATGTGGTTTATTGTGAGGTTCGGATTATAACTATGACCTATGGAGCGACTTGAAAGATACCTAAAAATTAAGTTTTCGGTCCATTTCATCCCACAAATATCATCTGAAAATCGGCGAAAATTTTAGAGGTCGTCCTTGATAATAATCGGACCTTCATGTAAAATTTTATTGTGAACAGTGCTATATTTCCGCCCTCTAGTGTGATAATGGGTTACTAAAAAATATCGGAATATGTAAATATTTGAATACATACACCAATATAATTGGTATCAATTTTAAGGTCAATGTCCTTAAGGAGTAAATATATACGCCCCAGAATACACATTTTTTTTATTTTTCATACAAAAATCAGCGTTCTTTTGACCCGCTAAATATTGGCCGATCTTCATCAAAACAGTCATGCGTATTCTTTGGCCTGATCCCCTTTTCCATGTATAAAAATTATTATGTAAAGAGGGACGGATACACAGTCTAGATCGACTAGCTGAGTCGATCTGGACTGTGACAATCGGAGGTATGACGATCGGTGTACTTAAAGGTGGGTGCTATAATACCCTGAGAACATAGTTGTGTAGGGTATAAAAATATCGATATTGATTACTCCAAAATCGTAAACCTTATATTTTTATTCATTAAAATTTCCAGTTAAAAAATTGATCAACTAAATTGATCATATACTTAACTATTCCACCACCCACTACCCCACTCTTCGCCACGAAGAATGAATAAAATATCATATGGCAACTCTTTATGTACCATACTCATCAATAATTTTCAGTTTATTTTATACTTTCGGTGCAATCGGTTGATAAAGTTCATCGTCGTTAGCCGCGGCTAGTGTTTTCGGGTGAATTCAGTTAAATTATAGTCTTAAAATCAGTGTAGTGTTTTTGGTGGTTTATATTTCAGTGTTAATAATTTTGGATGCAAAAATCAAAACAATATTAATTCATAATTTTTAAATTTCAATTGTCCAAATGCAAGTGTTTTTCTGTTTTGCAAATATTGTTCTTTGTTTTGCTCGGAATTTCGCTGCCGACGTCGATTTGCTTTCGTTTTCAGTAGTCGTGTTTTTTTGTTTATCTTCTCTCAGAAACGTAGATCTCTCTCCGTAAAAGCTCTCTATATTTTCGACGAGTTAAATCCTAGATAATCCATTGCACATGATGGTAAGTTTTCAATTTACGAATATTGACAAATTTATTGAACTACCAAATGTTGCTGAAAGCGCGCCAGGGATGGGAAGATTTATTTAACTTTGTTATCATACAAATAAGGTTTTGTTTAGTTATTAAAACATTGTTTTAGACAATCGAGAATAAAAAATGTATTTGAAATAATTATTTACATATTATATATTATTTAAAATAGTCTTTTTAAAGCAAGAATACTCTATGCATTACAGAGAGTTACGAAATAAGTGACTGTAATTTATTCATTATTTTTATAGAGGAATATTTTTAAATCACAATCTTCGGAACTTATCAAAATGTTTACTTCTTAAATTTAAACTATAAAGTAAATTTTTTAGATTTTGTGTATATAACCTATTCTTTTCATATGACAAACTTGTTTTCTATCTTGTTTTATAACCCACCTATCATCGGTCAACAACATTGATCGATGATAGGTGGGTGAACATGTTTTGGAAGTACCATCATTTAAACCATATCTAAAGCATTTTATTTAATGTTCAACCCACCTTTTAACACACTCAAATGTGTGGCTTCGGGAATAACCTGGTAATTATCATTCCTATCAGTCTAAATGGAATTCAGATCCTGTAAAAGTTCTATTTTGTTTTAATATGCGACTCGATGTTTGAGTTTTAAGGCTATAATTTTCTAGCGGCAGACGTTGACATCTCAAGGCTACACATACCATCAGAATCTATCGCATTTTCATCTGTAGAAGCTCGTTTGGTGTTATATATTGAATTTCGAACCATTTTTAAAGAAAAACCCAACAAATTTTAAGGAAATAATATAGCTTTTTCTGCATATGGCCGAATGTACCCAAAGGTACATTCTATATTTTTTCAATTTTATCTCTCAATATTCTAAAACATTATATATTTAATTATTTTTATCAATCGTATTAATACTTTGGGTCTTTGATGCAATATTTACGTAACCCTTCTGCACAAATTCAAGTTCTACCCCTCATAAACAATTTGTGGGTCAATTTGACCCAATAGAAAAAACATACCAGTATAATAGTAAACTCAACATTTTTTTTAGAAAAAAGGTACATACCAATCAAAATTTATTTCATACAAGATCGTTTCATTCTTTTATTTTAATAAAAATATATAATTTCTAGCAATTTGACACAAACAAGATGTGACAGCATACAGTTTGCAAATATTTTTTTTTTTGCATTTATCGCAACGAAGTGAATGCTTGTTAGAGTTTTGTGTATGTGGACAAAAAACATCTTTGCCTTTTACCCAAGAAGCAAGGGAGAACCTTGAGGTTGAATATCTTTGGATGTACTGGGAGTATCTGCTATTACTGCTTCCTGTGCCTTTTCCATGTCTCTTTTCACAGAAGGACCATACAGCATTGCGACGTGCAATGTTCCATTTGGGATTAAGTTCGGTCCATATGACTATGAGTTATATCCCGAAACATCAATTGTAATCAAGGACAGTGCGCTTAGTTTGACGTTTACATGTATAAGTTGCAACTAACTGGTCCAACGCATCAACACCTACTTTAGGAGCATTGTAATGATGAATAATTTCGGATTTCTTTTTCCTACCATCTCTACCTTCGGGCGAATGATGAAGAGTACTTATTACAACCTCAAATTTATATTTTTTATGTATATATTACCTTGGTGATCAAATTGACCCACAAATTCTATAAGCGTACGTAAAATGTTTAAAATTTAATAAAAAAATGGACTTTCCTTATAAAATGTTTTAACGTTAATTCCTCCATAAGACCCTTACTGAGGATATGAAAATATGAGAAAGTTTCATAAGTATGTAGGTATTCTAAGACATGATTGTAGCTGTTTGATCTTTAAATTTGGGTAATTTTGACCCAATTTGTGCAGAAGGGTTAAAATCACACGAAACTATATATGAGAGCGATATTTAAAACTGAACGATTTCAATGAAAAATTGACACACATTATTTTATAGTAACTTCAGTACGTTGTACAACATTTTGTGCTAATCGGCTTATTTTTGAGTCTTTGGAGACTCAAGCGATATATGGGAGCTATATCTAAATCTGAACAGATTTCAACAAAACCTGACTCACGTTATTTTATAGTAACTTCAGTACGTTGTGCAAAATTTTGTGGCAATCGGCTTAACGTTGGGTCTTTGGTCCACCATTTATTTAAAATCGGATGAAAATATATTTGAGAGCTTTATGTAAATCTAAACCGATTTTTCCCAATTTCAATAGGGTTCGTCCTTGGGCCAAGCAAATGGGATGTGCCATGTTTCATCCAATTCGGAACATAAATGCGATCTGTACTTTGTTTACAATTTAACATGGACAGACAGACGGACATACATAAATCGACTCAGAATTAGGATCATATCCTATGATGTAAATGAGAGCTTTATATCGAAAACGACATTGTCAAATGTGTCCCGCTGCCGAAGGTGCCCCAGTCTCCCTTTTTTGAGTCAACAGAGAAATTAAATGTACACTCTACCTCAAAAACCCTTGCCGATTATATAAAGAACACAGAAGTACCCTGGATTTTTTAGAATGTGAAAATATATAGGATATATCTGATTTCATTAATCGTAGTGGTGGTTTATTAAACATGATCATAAATAGGAAGGTCCTTAATTACAATACAACTGTATTAATTTATGGAAAGAGGATTCCACGTCCCTTCAAATTATACCCAAAATTGTTGAAATATTTGAATTCTTTACTCGAAAAAGTCCTTTCAAATTATGTAGCAACATGTTCGAACCGTTCAGGAGTGATGTGTAATTAAATATGACCTCAAAATAATTCCTTTATTGTCATTGAAAGTAGAAAATGTCTTTTTTTCCTTTAGAAAAATTCATGTATTTGGAATCTGAATAGGTTCAGTATGTATCAAACTTCATTTGTGGAAATAGGACTCCAAGACTGGCCTGGGTTTAATTTGAGGGTTCAAGCATTTTTCCACAAAAAGTGCAGATATCTCGATTCTAGGAAAATATACGATATATCTGATTTATTGACCGGAAATGCGACTTCACATAAACCTTTTAAGCTGGTAAGTCAATGACCTTTAATCAGGATTAAGTCTTAATCATTTAATCGGATTAACCCTTTACCCGAGATCAATTGCCCTTAGTCAAGGATCAATGACCGCTAATGCGGATTGAACTTGGCCCGTGATCAATGTCATTTAGCTCATCTTCTCCTTATTGAACATCGTACTCATATAAGATTTTTCATTTCGGGTTTTTGGATGATGCAGGTCCATATTTTGAATTATCAAAGGTCTACAGGGTTGCCCATATTCGACGGACCCATCTGGCAACGCCATAACTTTTGATAGAGATGTCACATCGCTTAATGACATACCGCGTTTGAAGCGTCAGTCCAAGCAGATTTTTACCATGAACCAATACACGCCACGCGAGCTCTCTGAAATATTTGACCTTTACATTCAACAGAAGAAGTCAATTGTGAAAACTCAACATGCTTTTAAAACATTAAAAAATGTGAGAAGTGCGCCTTCTAAGAACACCATTTAGCGTTTATACGAAAAATGTTCGACTGGTAAGGCTCTTTCTAATCCGAAGAGGCCATATAAAAGTCGACCAAGGTGATCGGCAGAGAATATCGCTGCCCTACGAGCCAACAACACTCGGACATCCCAAAAACGCCGTTCTCAGCAGTTGGGCATGGCTCGGTCCACTTTACAACGGATTATTCGCATTGATTTGCATTTGTTCCCGTACAAAATTCAATTGACGCAAAGAATGTTGCCTGCGGACAAGCCTCGTCGACTGGAATGGGCCCAAAGAGTCATCGAAATGGCCGAAGATGACGAGCAATTTTGGAACAAAATTATCATGTCCGATGAAGCCCATTTCACATTGAATGGAACCGTAAAAAAGCAAAATTGCCGTTTTTACGCCACTGAAAATCCTCAGGAGAATCAATAAGTTCCTCTTCATGACGAAAAAGTCACAGTTTGGTGCGGCGTTATTGCGAAACGATCATTGGGCCGTTTTTCTTCCAAAATGAAAACGGCCATGCTGTTACCATCAATCAGGAGCGTTATCGCGACATGATGACCAATTTTGTGATGCCAATTATTTGTCGAAAGCGTATGAAGCAGTTCTGGTTTCAACAAGACGGCGCTCCACCGCACACAATTCGCATAACAATCGATTTTGTGAAGAATTTGTTTCCGGGCCGTTTGATGTCGAAAAGTGGTGATTTGGACTGGCCACCGCGTTCGCCTGATTTGACGCCGCCTGACTTCTTCTTGTGGGGATATTTGAAGTCAAAGGTTTACGTTAACAAGCCAAGGACCGTAGCCATTTAGTGCAATGGAAGAAACCAGAGGAAACCTATGCATGTACTGTATCAGCTATTAAATTCAACTACGAATGTCAAAGATACGCAATTCCTTAAATTGCTGACTACTGGTACACTTGTTTTATATTAGCAGACAGACCGTCATGGGTGAATCCATTTAGAAGTATATTTTAAATTGTGTTTTTTTCTATTTTAAGCTTAGATTGTTTTTTGAATTCAGTAAATTAAATTATTCTCATAAATCTAAAGGCCACGCGAAACATCTATTAAATGTCAGTTTATATTAATTCAACTAAATCGCTGCTAAAATGAAAAACCTCCAAACAACTTACCCTGCCACCTGTCTTCATTAAATATTCAGTGTGCGTTGTAATCATTTAAATCCCTGCACTGAAATACATATTTAAATGTGTATGTCAGTAATATAGTGTGTGTATTTATCAACTATAATAATCAACAGCAAAATACTTTCACTTCCGATAAATATATAACTACAACAATGCGTCACATACAATCCTACCTACATATATTTACGCACACACCTTTAACATATCAAGAGAAAATCACTGGCCATAACAATAATTGACGCCTCGCTTCTGCGGGGCGGTTCTGTCAACGTTGAAACGACGCCGCAGAAAAAAAACCGGGTGAAAAAATAACCATTTGTATCGACTAAATTGCTCACGTAAGGAGGCGTTCCGTGACTGTCAAGTATGCATCAGCACTCCAAAGCTAGCTAGCTTAACGCTTGACGACTCCTCTACCCATCAATTCAGAGCAAATATGTCGAGCTTTTGTTGTTTCGCAAGATGTGTTAGTGGAATCAACGATTCGGGTGAAGGATATTTCCCTAGGATTTGGTATTGGAAAACAGTATCAAGAGACAGAGGGGGAGAGTTGGTGTCTCTGCATTCGACGAATTCCACGAATGAGAATTAATTACCTGAATTCATCATCAATTTCATGCTCGACGAATGCGTGCGTAGAATTGCCGATGTGTGTTGATGAGTTTGTTTGTAACTTCTTTGTGTGAATTCGTATTGCAACTTCTATGAACTGTTGTCCCCGACGTTGTTATGATGAAGTGTAGCTAAAGCTGATGGATGAATTTTCAATTTTATGTGAAAGAATTTTTTTGGCATTTTGTTTCTTCTTGTATTTGTTCTTCTAACAAGTCAAATATTAATTTTTTACTTCCTTTTGTTAGCGTTTCACACATCATTCATTAATTTTCTTTTCGCTACTTTTCTAATATATGTTAAGCATTAATGGCAACAAAGAACAAAGTCAACAGGTGAAGTGCGAATTCGACGTGGATTTTTTTCCCTGGGCCACCAAGGCGTACATTTTTAATGGATTACCTTTTTCAAGGACCATCAAGGCGTCGATTTTTAAAAGAATAATTTCCCAGGGACCCACTAGGCGAGGATTTTTAAAAAAAATATGTTTTTCCCAAGGACCACCAAGACGTAAATTTTTAAAGGAATATTTTTCCCAAGGACCACCAAGGCGTGGATTTTTAAAAGAATATTTTTTTCCCAAGGACGACCAAGGCGTGGATTTTTAAAAGAATATTTTTTCCCAAGGACCACCAAGGCGTGGATTTTTAAAAGAATATTTTTTCCCAAGGACCACCAAGGCGTGGATTTTTAAAAGAATATTTTTTTCCCAAGGACGACCAAGGCGTGGATTTTTAAAAGAATATTTTTTTCCCAAGGACCACCAAGGCGTGGATTTTTAAAAGAATATTTTTTCCCAAGGCCCACCAAGGCGTGGATTTTTAAAAGAATATTTTTTTCCCAAGGACCACCAAGGCGTGGATTTTTAAAAGAATATTTTTCCAAGGATCACCAAGGCGTGGGTGTTCAAAAGTATATTTTTCCAAGGATCACCAAGGCGTGGGTGTTCAAAAGAATATTTTTCCAAGGATCACCAAGGCGTGGGTGTTCAAAAGAATATTTTCCCAAGGACCACCAAGGCGTGGGTGTTTAAAAGAATATTTTTCCAAGGATCACCAAGGCGTGGATGTTCAAAAGAATATTTTTCCAAGGATCACCAAGACGTGGGTGTTCAAAAGAATATTTTTCCAAGGATCACCAAGGCGTGGGTGTTCAAAAGAATATTTTTCCAAGGATCACCAAGACGTGGGTGTTCAAAAGAATATTTTTCCAAGGATCACCAAGGCGTGGGTGTTCAAAAGAATATTTTTCCAAGGATCACCAAGACGTGGGTGTTCAAAAGAATATTTTTCCAAGGATCACCAAGGCGTGGGTGTTCAAAAGAATATTTTTCCAAGGATCACCAAGGGAAATTGAAAAGACCTTTTCTATTAAATTTAAAATATTTTGGCACATACATACATTTATTAACTTGTAATTAAAGTAAAGTTCACTACGAAATTTTCAAAAAACAATTTCTTAACAACATTTTATATTCACTCTATGGCCAATTTACATATGAGCAGATTTAAGAGACGATGTGTCACTGGATCCAGAAATGAAATGTAAATTAGACTGAAAGTTGAGGTAAACAAACAGACAGACAGACAAACGAACAACAATATATATTTGTATGGTTGGTCGATAGAGGAATTTAAAACTTGATCCTACTTTATGCACACACATACCTATATATATATACCCCAAACAATTACGTATACGCAACCATATACATTCATAGATATGTATGTTTGTATGGACGCCTGTGTATAGATTTATTCTCCTAATGTTCTTTAAGCCTCAATGTGTCCTGCTGTGATTTTTCGCAAAGCATATCGGCACACCTCAAAAGGTGCATTGGTTATGTTTAACAACTGGTGAGGGTGATAACGGCAAGGGTAGATGGGGAAATATGTGTGTACGTGTGTATGTGTTTGTGGAAACTGGCAGATGCTTATTCCAGCCACTTTCGATTTTTTAGCTTATTGTTGTTTTTCGGTGTTAGCATTCGTTGTTGGCATTCCGTTGCCAGTAAATAAGCCTATTTTGTACACACAACAGACTCATGGGGGAGTTGTTTAGACTGCCTGAAAAAAATCAGAAAAAAACGTTGTGTGCGTGTGTTTGTTTACCAAAGCCTGTGTGTGTACCTTCAATATACACAAGCAATTTATGTCATGGTTGACTGAATGCAACCGTGCATTACACTGATGTGGAATGAATGAACAAATTACTGAATGACTTACAGTGAACTGGGTGGAAATTAAGTCAACACTCATAGAATGTGATTTTTTGATGGATTTAAGTTTCTGGAATGGAGGAATATTTCATTTTGGCAAAAACTCTATAGAGGACATAACAATTATATTCACCCAGTTTTATTACTTGTATGAACAAAATAATATTTTTTTCTATTCTATTTTCTATTCATTTTCCAAAATTGTGAATTTTATATGGCTATTAGGAATTTCAAAAAATTAAATGCTTTCTAATTAATATTTGGACAACTGCCATCAACTGAGAACAATTGCAAATGTAGCAAAAATGCATTTGTCGTTCTGATTTTAATATTCGGCATTGAGTTTCAAATAAAATATTCATGAAACATTTGTTGTTCGTTATAAAATCGTTCAAATATGATACGCTATTCATGAAATTCAAAATATAAATTGTGCATTTAATGCTATTTAAAAAATATACCGAATAATGGGAATGGGAATATACCGAATAATGGGAATATACCGAATAATGGCATTTATATGGGACCGACCCAAAAAGATAGTTTTTTGTATGAAGATTCCACACCCAATGATAATTCAAAATACTAATAATTTTCACTTTCATTGAATTCACTAGTTCCATCTGTTGTATTGACCGCATATAACATTTTTCATATATTAATTGTACTCACGAAAATATGCAATTTTGACCGTGGCCCACAATGATATAAATAGTACTGGTGTAAAGTTCATTGCCCCCAGATTTAAAATATATATCCCTCCACACCTAATTGAACTTTTTGGCCCATAGAGAACGGTATAGTATTATATTCAACAAAAATTCAGGGACCTTTATAGTTATGGTCATTCTTATAACTCACACACGACCGCCGCCTAATAGCGTTGCATCATTGGGAAGGTCTTCAAGTACTCTTTCCAATAATGAAAACCAATATATGCATCATCTTTTCAGATTCGGGATATATGCCCTTTGTGTTCGTTGGAAGGGTGACATTTAGCAGTAAAAAATATTTTCCTGTTTTTTGTTTGGTGCATTCAGTTGTGAGTTACAGGGTGTTAAAAATGGAAGTGAAAACCAGTGAGCGGAGAATTATAGTCGGACAGGGCCGACCATATGATACCCTACACAACTACCACGAAAATAAAATTTCTGCGGTTTTATATTCTGAGCCTATACAATATTACCGATTATAAATCAACAACTTCACTTTCTAACCCTGGCATATTTTCCAATTTTTTTCTTGAAGTGAATTTTTACGCCGTAAAAAAAAAATCACTTTAGGTTTGGTTTGATTTGACCCTCGGAATATTGACCGATCATCATCTAAACAGCCGCTCGAAGTATTTGGTCAGATCCCCTTCACCTTGTAAAATATGTGAAGTTCGGCATATAATAATTGCCTCTAGAGCGACTAGAAAATCTGTCAAAATAAAAGTTTTCCGTTCATTGCACCCCCTGAATGAAATCTCAACTTCACCGAAAACTATAGGCGTCGTCCTTGACCATAATCAGAAGTTCATGTACAATTTCAAAGCTATCTAATGAAGTAATAGTAATACTATGCATATAGTCACATTTACCTAATTACGGATAACTCCCACATCAGAGTACATGCAGCCATAAGTTTTGTATCAATTTGAAGGTCAACAACTCCTCTTGGATATATTATCAACTTCTCGGCTCTATGTCCTTCAGGAGTAAGTATGTATGCCCCAGAATAAAAAAATTGTAATTTTTACACAAAAGTCAGGGTCCATTTGACCCGCTAAATATTGACCGATCTTTATCAAAACAGGAATGCTTATTCTTCCATGATAAATTTCACGATGTTCGGACCATAACTGCGGAATCTGGAGCGACCAGAAAAACCGACAAGAATTAAGTATTTGGTCCATTTCATCCCTTAAATATTAACCGATATTTACCAAAAACAATAGGGCCGAACCTATCCTCCATGCAAAATTTGGTGAAGATTGGTCCATAACTGTGGCCTGTATCGTGTTTAGAAATTATAATGGACAGACGGACGGACACACATGTCTAGATCGACTCAGCTAGTCGAGATATGACGATCGGTATACTTAAAGGTGGGTCTAGGACCAATATTTCGCGGCGTTACAAACTCTTGGGGCTGCACAAAGCTATAATACCCTGACAACATAGTTGTGTAGGGTATAAAAAGAGAAAATTCGGTACATTTCACAGTTTTTCTTTGACAAATGTGAAAATGCAAGTCAAGGGGCTAAATTGTGACTGGTGTTTATGGTTCCGATACTGTAACAGCCAATTATGTGCAATTTTGGTTTCGTAGATTGCAAGATGCACCTCGCACAGGTAGGCAGAAAGTGCCGATAAAATCGGAGAAATGATCGAAGTTGACCGGCATGTTAGCAGTCGGTCAACCAGGAGCTAACAGTCGACCATACCTGTTTGAAATCATTTACAAAAACAAAAAATTATAATTTATTTTTCCCCAACCTAATATAATAAGTTTTCCGTACGAAGATTTTACTCCCAATGATAATTCAAAATACTGGGGGCCACTCCCAACAGTGGGAAAAAACATATTTATGAGTTTATATATGAAATTTTGGATGATTATCTTCAAATTAGTAATAATTGTCACATTCATTATAATCACTAGTTACATCTGTTTAATTGACCGTCATTTAATGTTAATATTTTGTCATATGTCAATGTTATGTATTATTATTCAAATATAATTTATTTTCAGAAAAATTTCATATTTTGACTTTGACCTCGTGTCATTTATTAAACGCGATCCACGATCCATTTTTTCCTCCCTACCTAAATTTGACTTTTTGCCAAAAAATTGAATTCCTGGCCCGCACTGTATCTAATTATATTCCACTTTGGTGGATCATATATTTCTTTCTTAACTTGGCAAAATAAAACCATTGACGCCGAACTAAGGCCTAATAAGAATTAAGAATCAATAACCCCGGATTAAGATTCAATCCGAATTAAACGTGATTTATACTGCTTTAATGGTAATTTTACTTCAAATTTTAATTAACCAATACTATGCAACGTTTCGATTGGCATCTATCAGGAAGATTTCGTTGTAAATGTTTGAAGTCATCTTAAGCCACGCAATGTGCATCTACATGCTAGAAAGCATCTCAGATTCGAGGTATATGCACTTTTCAGAAAAAAATCAAGGAATGTATTTTTAAATCTGCCTCTTTACGATCTATTTGCCACGTCAAGGCGGTTCTCCTGTGCGCCTACCAGCGGAGCACCTTTGGGTATTTCATGAAGTTATCTTACCAATGAAAATATCCTATATATTCCTTATCTTTTCCAATTCGAAATATATGCACTGTTCTGCAAAAAATCCATGGTTCGTCTGTATGTATTCTAGCCGGGGCATCATTGGTTTTGACGTTCTCTTTCAGTAATAAGTTGGGAAATGTCCTATATCCTTTCGAATCGAGATATATGCACTTTTCTGGGAAAACCCCAGTAATCCTAAGAATAATTTTATTTCTCAGCATTGCAATAAAAATCATTGGTCGTAAGGTTTAATCCGGAGAAAAGGTCATTTGCCTGATTAATTAATAAAAGAATTAATCACCACTCTTAAAGGGTTCAACGAGCGTCTACCAGCAAGTCATCAGTGTAATGGCCTTGAGTTCCTCTTTCCAGTAGAGTCATTGGATATATCGCAAATCTTTTCAGAATCGAGATATGTGCACTTTTCGGAAGTAACTCCAGGAACCTATGACCTTTACAATAACGGTCCCATTGAGACGAAATGACATTAACATTTGATCTAGTGATCTGAACAATATAGTTGGACGGGCCAACCATATGATACCTTGTACAACTATCACTAAACTTTAACATTTTGTGAAACCTGTAGTATGATAATTGTAAGACTAAACAATATCTGAATATTTTTGGACACATTAATACAATTATTACACAAAAGTCTTTGACTCAATAAATATTGCCCGATCATCATAATGCTTATTCATTAGTCAGATCATATTCTCCGTGTAAAATGTTGTGACGTTCGTTTTTGGCCAGTACTAAATATACAAGGAAAATTTCGTGAAGATAGGTTCATAACTGACTCACAAGGTGATTCTTCTTTAGATTCGTATGAAATATTTCCTTTCGTTTTGCAAGCTACAAAAAACGTATGTACAAGACATAATACCTTGCATCACAGTGTGGTAAAGGGTATACTATTTTTTTTTTGGATTACCTACAGAGTTCAATGTGTGTGTTTTTGTTCCTTTTCAGGTATTCAATTCAATTTTATGTATATCAGAAATTGTGTGTCTTTGCTGAAGCATAATTGTACATCCCTCCTAACCTACATCTGTGTATTTAAAAGTTACAGGGTAGTACGTTCCCGCATTACTCATGTAATCATCAGTTCCGTATTCTCCATTTGAATTTCTAATGGTTCGAAAGCCGCCAAGTAACAAAATAGTTTTCAGTGGTTACAATTTAGTGTTCAAGTTTCTTGGAGGGTTAGAAAATTTTTTGCAAATTTATTTCGATAGATATTTATGGTTTCACACAGTCCACCATTTAAAAATTCCTCCCATTTCCGGAATTTTGAAAATTTAGCTGAATTTCCATACCGTAGCGACTACAGTACGCAATGCCAAGTTCGAGTAGGAAGACGTAGCTCCAACATAAAGAACGACCCGCAGCATTTTTGGTATTTATACCATCCTTCACCATAGGTTGGAATGTAAGATACGTTTTAGTATAACCATAGAAATATTCGTCATTTTTGGGCACTTTTTTCAAATGAATATCCCTGTAATTTGATATTTCAAGTTCTCATTTGCTAGCAAATGTTCTTACCAAAAATGATCAATATTGGCCAATTTATAGGGATGCTCCCATATAACAAGCACCTCCCAATTTCGGTGTTTCAGGGAGTTTGGACAGGTTTTTAGCAATATTTTAAATTAATTGTAATTTAGTATTTTGGATTCGTATAGGTATTGAAGGGTTCCGATAGGTCCTTTCCTACTTTAACTGCTGACCTTGTGCCACTTAAAGTTATCCTGCATAGCCGTATTAATTTTGGCAGGAATGCCGAACGTAGACATGGCTTTAAACACCTCTGAACGGATAGGGCTGTCGAAAGCGGCATTGGGCATGCATTATGCTATCCAGATTGTGCTAATCAGCTGGTGCATGCTCCTGACCAGCATCTGGCCACCAGTCTTGAATAGTTCGGCTGGTAACCCATCGGCTCCTGCTGCTTTGTTGTTCTTGAGCCGATTAATTGCTTTTATGACCTCATCTTGGCTAGGTGGTATACACTCTATACCATCATCTCTTATTGGTTCTGGGGTATCTTCTTCATCGCCACTATTTGATACTAGTAGCTTTTCGAAATGCTCCTTCCAGATCCTCAACACGCTGTCTGTATCTGTGACCAGGTTTCCTTCTTCATCTCTACAGGAGGATGTGCCTGCACCAAAGCCTTCGGTTTGGTGTTTCACTCGTTGGTAAAATTTCCGGACTTCATTCTGACTCCTGTACATCGCGATTTGCTCACGTTTTTCTTGTTCTTTCTTCTTTTTTCTGAAAACACTCTCTCTCCTTTTCTCCCGATAATTCTCTATCACGTTACATGTTGCTACTGTCTGCAGGGTTGCCCTATTCTCTGCGTTTTCACATCAGTAGCATTACGACACTCCTGATCGTACCATGGGTTTCTTGGTGGTGGTTTTTGGTACCCAATTGTTCTTTTTGCTGCAGAATGGTACATCTTACAATTCGATATTTTGGATAGAGGTTTTGGTACAGTCCTTATTAAAAATTCCAACTTTCCTTAAAAGTATTTCGATATTCCTATGAGCTTTCTAGCCAAGTTAACTATAATAAGGCATTACGAAGTGGCATTCTGCTTTCTTAGTGAGTTAACAGCTTCTTTGTAGAAAAGTTTAAATATAAATTCATATCTCTACAAATCACCCATCTCTATAAATTTCATCCTGCTTGACTGCAGTTTCGTACTTCGTTTTCTCCTGGCAAAAATTTTTCCTGACAAAGCCCTTATATACAAATCGCAATCAATTTTAAGAATTTGTATAGCCCTTAGCTGCATTTTCCCAAGAATCAGCTTAAAAAAGAGTTCTTAATGCATTAGTGGCTGATTTTGTCCCCAATGAGACACTTGCTTAAAATAAGTATAAGTAGATATTACTACTCATGAAGTGATTCACAAATATTTGTAACGGATTTGAAATTTATTTTTTTTTTAAATTATTTATAAACATTCATTCATACATAAAAAAAACTCTTTACTAAATTTTATTCATTTAGTTTTGCTCTTTAAAAGTTCTATAGACTTTCTATTTAGTTTCAAGAAAACATTTATCAATGTATATATTTGTATATAACGACTATTTTGTGTGGTATGTCATGATTGGCAACAGGAAACGGAAACCATAGAACGAATCAGGCGTCATATAAACAAAACATATCCTGTTCGTTCAGTAAAGGTCGTCTGTAGGAGCAATCACACACACACACACACAATAACGTCTAGATATTCCCCCGACAAAGAAATCAACTGTCAGTCAAATTTAAGGGATTGAATTATAAAGCTGCTCTGCTCTCTAGCTGTGACATTGTTTGCCGTTTTATTTTCACTTTATTTTAGCTACAACAAAAACTCAACATTTTATAAAAAAAGGAAATACGTAAATAAAAATAAACTGTAGACATTTGCATTTTAATGGAATTGAACACGTTTAGACAGACAATGTATGTAGGTGTTCTAGTCTAACTGGCACTTGAACGCAAAATAAAATAAAAAAATAAAATCCTTGTATGCGGGTAATGTGTGGAGTTAACCCAGTTTAAACGACAAGTTATTCTCTTATAGAAATATGTAGGTGTTTGTTTTTTGCGTAACTTATTTTTTGTGAATTTTTATTAAACTACCATCACAATCATGGCGCTGTTGTTCTTGTTGTCTGCGAGTTTATAACATCCTGCATATGGTCGTGTTACTGCATATGGGTCTTTAACACACTAATCTGTTGGTTTAAGTGTGTGTGTGCTGTTTGTTTACATTTTACATTTTAAAAATATTTTAGAATGTCTAAAGTTAGATTGCCACAACTTAGAATTCGCTATTAATTTTTGATAAAGTGTTGGCAGTGGTGTTACAAAATAGTAAACATTGAAGGTATATGTTTAGTGAAAGGCAGAAGAGGGAAGTCATAGTCATTCCAAAAATATTCTTTAAACCAGTGAGCGGAGCAGTATAGTCGGAAAGGGCCGACCATATGATACCCTACACAACTACCACGGAACTCTAACTTATTGCAGATCTATATTCCAAGAATGGGCAATATATCGCGATATCTGCACCCTCTTGACCGATTAGAGGTCAATAGCTCCTATTTCTTGCCATGACATCTATTTCGAATTATGTTTTATATCATAACATCCAGTTTTTTTTTCATTTTACACAGAAAGGTGACCGCTGACCCGCTGAATAGTGACAGATCATTACAAATTCCCATCAAATTAGTTGGCCAGATTCATTCTCCAGTGTAATATTCTGTTTATAATTGTGGCATATAGATCGACTTGAAAAAACACAATACAAATAAGTTTCGGTCCACTTCATCCCAAAATTACTATCTGATCATCACCGCAAATTATAGGCATTGTCCTTGACCATAATCGGAACCATGGAAATTTTAAAAGCGATCAGCGCTATATTTCCGCCCTCAGTGTGGTAATGGGTTACTAAATAATATCTGAATACGTAAGCATTTGCAAATATTTAAGTGTAACTCTCATATCCGAGCAAATACGACAATATAGTTAGTATCAATTTAAAGGCCAACAACTTATCTTGGATATACTATCAATTTCTCGTATCTATGTCCTTCAGGAGTGAATATATATGCCATAGAATACAAATTTTATCATTTTTGACACAAAAGTATGGGTCCATTCGACCCACTAAATATTGAACGATCTTTATCAAAACAGGCATTCTTCCCCTCTCCATGTAAAAATTCGCGATATTTGGGCCATAATTGCGGCCTCTGGAGCGACCAGAAAAACCGACAAAAATTAAGTATGTGGTCCATTTCATCACCTAAATATTAATCTATCTTTACCAAAAGGGTCTTCTTTGGCCAGAACCCATCCTACATGCAAAATTTCGTGAATATTGGTCCATAACTATGGCCTGTATCGTGTTTACAAATTATAATGGACAGACGGACTGACACACATGTCTACTTAAAGGTGGGTCTAGGACCAATATTTCGCGGCGTTACAAACTCTTGGGGCTGCACAAAGCTATAATACCCTGACAAAATAGTTGTGTAGGGTATAAATATTCACGCCTTGGCTAGTCATTGAAAAAATATTCTTTAAAACATCCAAGCCTTGGTTAGTCATTGAAAAAATATTCTTTAAAGAATCCACGTCTTGATTAATCATGGAAAAAATATCCTGGAATAATCATCCGGTCTGTTGATATATTTTCCCCCACTTCCAAACAAATACTTGAAAAGAGTTTCACTTCATTCGGTTTATATTTGTTCAACATAATTTTGAAAATAAACACATTAAATTGTTGCTGATGTTCATATTACTTTTGGTCACATATTATTTGTAAACAACAAAAATGTTTATATATGTGAAACACTATGTGTATATGGTTTCCTATCTATAAAGGACATAGCAAATACTATTTGGTCTAATAACAAAGTAATTATTACAATTTCCATAAACACAGCGCAACCCATATTGTGGATGGTATATGATAATAATATTGATATTTAGACACCCATTGGGACAGACAGACATGCCTGTCACACAAATACATATGAACATATAATATGTACATCAAACAGAGTCAATCATGTGGCGAATACATCATCATTACACATCACTGCGTCGCTATAAAATCGATTTTATATCAGAAATTCCACCACCCATAAATAAATACATGACAATTGAACAGAGCATCCATCCATATATCTAACCACACACATACATTCATTGTAACATTATTCCTCGTACATATAGCAAATACACTTTTATGTAAATATATTCATGCAAACGCATCTCTCGGTTGTAAAACATTCAATTAGAATACCCACAATTAATTAAAATCATATAATTTTAGAAAATGCACAAATGCACAGTATCAGCAAAAGCACAAGCCAGTGGTTTATAGGTAACGGCTTCTGTTAGCTAATGGCAATTATGGTCTAGAATAGGTCCAAGTCAGCCACACGAACGATATAGTGGTGGGGTCAAGAAGAAAAAAGCCACGATGCCAAGCTAAAGAATATCAGTCATCATGAAATTGTAGTCATAGCAACAGCAGGATGCCAAGTGTTTCAATGACGGCTGAGGCTCGACAATATAACAGCTAGGAGAATAAGAAACGTATTTAAGATGTCCTGAGAACTTGTGATGGAAAACAAATGAAATAATGTAAAAAAATAAAACATCTAAGTAAGAAATGTAAGTAAGAATTTAAGAGCACAGTGTATTTTAGGTACAATAAATTTGAAAAACATATTTTTTTTAAATCCACGTCTTAGTTCTACACGAAAAAAACAGTAAGGAAAGTAGTAAAGTCGGACTGGGCCGACTATATGATACACTTCACCACTTTGGGGATATTTTACATATGAATCTCTTACAGATGTCTTTTCGAAGGATGCGATCTATATCTATAAGTAAACCGACTAACATCAATCCTTACACATGCCATTATGCAATCTCTTCCATAATTTTTAAATAGACTTTAAGCAAACTTTACGCATGCTATTTGGTATGCTTCACTGTTTAAAATGTAATATCAATCAAGCACCCATTGATTATTTTGTTTACAATCAACACGAATGCACTACACTATGCTATATCTAAATCAGAATTTCAGTACGTTTTGCCAATCGGCCTAGCTATGGGTCTTTAGTACACCATTTACTTAAAATCAGACGAAAATATATATAGGAGCTATATGTAAATCTGAACCGATTTTCTCGAAACTTGGCACACATCATTCTGGACCTAATTCAGTACTCTATCCCAAATTTCATCCAAATCGAATGATATGTAGGAACTTTAGTGCCATTTTTCCCTTAAATCGGACGAAACGATATATATGGGAGCTATATCTAAATCTGAACCGATTTTATCGAAACTTGGCACACATCATTCTGGACCTAGTTCAGTACTCTGTGCTAAATTTCGTGCAAATCGAATGATATGTAGGGACTTTAGTGCCATTTTCCCTTAAATCGGACGAAACTATATATGGGAGCTATATCTAAATCTGAACCGATTTTCTCGAAACTTGGCACACATCATTCTGGACCTAATTCAGTACTCTGTGCCAAATTTCGTGCAAATCGAAAGATAAAGAGGGACTTTGGTGCCCCATTTATCTTAAATCGGACGAAAATATATATGGGAGCTATATCTAAATCTGAACCGATTTTTCCCAATTTCAATAGCGTTCGTCCTTGGGCTAAATAAGTGACTTGTGCCAAATTTCATTCAAATCGGATTATAAATGCGACCTGTACTTTGTTTACAATTTAAAATCTACAGACGGGCGGACGAACGGACATGCATAAATCGACTCAGAAAGTGATTCTATGCATATTCTCAAAAGGAACCATGTGTCTATCTCGTTTTCTTTTGCCTGTTACAAACATATGCACAAAGACATAATACCCTGTACCACAGTGTGGTGAAGGGTATAAATATACAACGAAACAAATTTTCTTTAAAAACCCCACGCCTTAGTGCTACACGAAAAAAATATTCTGAAAAAAATTTACGCACCACATAAATACTAGTTTCGTTCCACTGTGCAGTTAATAAAATTCTAAAAGTGTTACATTTCTTCTGTCTTTTTTTGCAGCTGTTTCTCCGCGAAACACCTTTCTGTAAACGCGGTGGCTGTTAAAAAATAAAACAACATTAATTTCTTATTTTCCGTACCGTTTGCCACGAAACAATCACTGTCAGTCGGTGACTCTGTTTACTTAATTATAAAATAAGTCCTATGATAGCATCTAAGTTAAATGGTTTAATTTGTAGACAAATTAAAATAGTAACTCATACAAGTTCCATGACTTCGCTGAGCAACCTTCCAACCTTCGTTTGCATTTCATTAGAACAGAGATTTAAAATAATGAATACACGGGGTGCACTTTTTAAAAAATGTAAAGATTATTTTTCAATGACTAACCAAGGCTTGGATTCTTTAAAGAATATTTTTCAATGACTAACCAAGGCGTGGATTCTTTAAAGAATATTTTTCAATGACTAACCAAGGCGTGGATTCTTTAAAGAATATTTTTCAATGACTAACCAAGGCTTGGATTCTTTAAAGAATATTTTTCAATGACTAACCAAGGCGTGGATTCTTTAAAGAATATTTTTCAATGACTAACCAAGGCGTGGATTCTTTAAAGAATATTTTTCAATGACTAACCAAGGCGTGGATTCTTTAAAGAATATTTTTCAATGACTAACCAAGGCGTTGATTTTTTAAAGAATGGATTTTTCGAAGAATATTTTTTTCGTGGACTACCAAGGCGTTGATTTTTTAAAGAATGGATTTTTCGAAGAATATTTTTTTCGTGGACTACCAAGGCGTTGATTTTTTAAAGAATGGATTTTTCGAAGAATATTTTTTTCGTGGACTACCAAGGCGTTGATTTTTTAAAGAATGGATTTTTCTAAGAATATTTTTTTCGTGGACTACCAAGGCGTTGATTTTTTAAAGAATGGATTTTTTGAAGAATATTTTTTTCGTGGACTACCAAGGCGTTGATTTTTTAAAGAATGGATTTTTCGAAGAATATTTTTTTCGTGGACTACCAAGGCGTTGATTTTTTAAAGAATGGATTTTTCGAAGAATATTTTTTTCGTGGACTACCAAGGCGTTGATTTTTTAAAGAATGGATTTTTCGAAGAATATTTTTTTCGTGGACTACCAAGGCGTTGATTTTGGCTGTTGAAAAATAAAACAACATTAATTTCTTATTTTCCGTACCGTTTGCCACGAAACAATCACTGTCAGTCGGTGACTCTGTTTACTTAATTATAAAATATGTCCTATGATAGCATCTAAGTTAAATGGTTTAATTTGTAGACAAATTAAAATAGTAACTCATACAAGTTCCATGACTTCGCTGAGCAACCTTCCAACCTTCGTTTGCATTTCATTAGAACAGAGATTTAAAATAATGAATACACGGGGTGCACTTTTTAAAAAATGTAAAGATTATTTTTCAATGACTAACCAAGGCTTGGATTCTTTAAAGAATATTTTTCAATGACTAACCAAGGCGTGGATTCTTTAAAGAATATTTTTCAATGACTAACCAAGGCGTGGATTTTTAAAGAATATTTTTCAATGACTAACCAAGGCTTGGATTCTTTAAAGAATATTTTTCAATGACTAACCAAGGCGTGGATTCTTTAAAGAATATTTTTCAATGACTAACCAAGGCGTGGATTCTTTAAAGAATATTTTTCAATGACTAACCAAGGCGTTGATTTTTTAAAGAATGGATTTTTCGAAGAATATTTTTTTCGTGGACTACCAAGGCGTTGATTTTTTAAAGAATGGATTTTTCGAAGAATATTTTTTTCGTGGACTACCAAGGCGTTGATTTTTTAAAGAATGGATTTTTCAAGAATATTTTTTTCGTGGACTACCAAGGCGTTGATTTTTTAAAGAATGGATTTTTCGAAGAATATTTTTTTTTAAGGCGTTGATTTTTTAGACCCATATTCGTGGATTTTTTGAAGAATATTTTTTCAAGGCTCCACCTAAGGCGTTGATTTTTTTTTTAATAATATTTTTTTCGTGGACTACCAAGGCGTTGATTTTTTAAAGAATGGATTTTTCGAAGAATATTTTTTTCGTGGACTACCAAGGCGTTGATTTTTTAAAGAATGGATTTTTCGAAGAATATTTTTTTCGTGGACTACCAAGGCGTTGATTTTTTAAAGAATGGATTTTTCGAAGAATATTTTTTTCGTGGACTACCAAGGCGTTGATTTTTTAAAGAATGGATTTTTCGAAGAATATTTTTTTCGTGGACTACCAAGGCGTTGATTTTTTAAAGAATGGATTTTTCGAAGAATATTTTTTTCGTGGACTACCAAGGCGTTGATTTTTTAAAGAATGGATTTTTCGAAGAATATTTTTTTCGTGGACTACCAAGGCGTTGATTTTTTAAAGAATGGAAAGAATATTTTTTCGTGGACTACCAAGGCGTTGATTTTTTAAAGAATGGATTTTTCGAAGAATATTTTTTTCGTGGACTACCAAGGCGTTGATTTTTTAAAGAATGGATTTTTCGAAGAATATTTTTTTCGTGGACTACCAAGGCGTTGATTTTTTAAAGAATGGATTTTTCGAAGAATAGGACTACCAAGGCGTTGATTTTTTAAAGAATGGATTTTTCGAAGAATAGGACTACCAAGGCGTTGATTTTTTAAAGAATGGATTTTTCGAAGAATATTTTTTTCGTGGACTACCAAGGCGTTGATTTTTTAAAGAATGGATTTTTCGAAGAATATTTTTTTCGTGGACTACCAAGGCGTTGATTTTTTAAAGAATGGATTTTTCGAAGAATATTTTTTTCGTGGACTACCAAGGCGTTGATTTTTTAAAGAATGGATTTTTCGAAGAATATTTTTTTCGTGGACTACCAAGGCGTTGATTTTTTAAAGAATGGATTTTTCAATATTTTTTTCGTGGACTACCAAGGCGTTGATTTTTTAAAGAATGGATTTTTCGAAGAATATTTGAATACATCTACGATATTTAAATTTAAAATCACCCAGGTTTAGTAATAAGTAAAGCATAAGCACACATCCGTCATGTTTAGTGTTCGTTAAATACTTAAAACGACAACGGTGGCAATGCCCACTAAAAAGCATAGCTATCCGACATATTTCTCTAATCCAAATGCTGATAAACATTTCCTGCTTGTTTGTACAAAAAAATCCCTTCGTTTAATGTACCTCACACATATTAACCTACTTTCAATTATTACACCATCCACAGTTAATGCATTCGCTCCGCCCGTGTAGGGTTTCTATTGAACAACAAACCTCATAAAGGGCTTTACTGAATATTCCTCTATTCGGGCAAGAGGGTGCACGAAATCACGAAATATTGCCCAGGCTCGGAATAAAAATCGGCAGATAGTTAGAACTCCGTGGTAGTTGTGTAGGGTATCGTATGGTCGGCCCCGTCCGACTATACCTGGATTTTTATAAAATATTTTTCCAAGGACCAACAGAGGGCGTGGATTTTTAAAGAAATATTTTTCAAGGACCAACACAAGGCGTGGATTTTTAAAGAAGGCGCCGATTTATTTTTATTTTTTCAAGAATCAACAAAAGGCGAGGATTTATTTGTATTTTTTTTTAAGCGCAAACAACACCGTGATTTTTTCAAAAAAAAAAAAAAAAGTCCAACGTGTATTAAATACCATTTTTTTACCCTGCACATATTTCACTGTTATTATTTTAAATATTTTCCACTGCCACGGAGCTGTCGTCATTCATTCAACCACAAATGCCATCTGACTTTTCCAGTTTATTTCCTTCTTTATTTCAATTATGACAGTATACAACACAACAATTGTGCTATTCACATTTGATAATCCTTTACACGTGTGAATAGGACTTATTCGACACGGACATATGTTTGCACAGATTTTTATCGCATTATAAACAGAATAACAAATGCAACAACAACTACAACAAAACCATATGTTGAGCTGGTTGAATTTGCCGTATACGAAGAGAGAAATTTCCCCTTTACCTGTTTCCATAATTCCAATGGATGCGGCGAATTCAAATTTAGTTCCTGTTCCCGCCAAAAACCAACAAAATGATGAAAGGCACAATTGTTGCTTCAACAGTAATAATACCAGCACACACACAAACAGATACTCACACATACACACGAACCATTGGAAGTCATAGTAAGCAAGCAACTGTTGCCATATGTTTTCCATCAGCGGCGACAACCTGATGAAGAGTCAAACAACACAGCCAGCCAGCCTGGCAGGCAGGCAGTCAGACAGCCAACTACCAACCAACAAACCGACCAGTAACCACCTACCCCAAATCCTCAAGCTGGGAGATTTTTGTAATGTATTTTGCCTCAAACGTTGCAACCTCCACCGCCACATGCCACCCTCTCACGTAGAACCCATCAACCCCAACCTTAGCTGACTGGCTTGCTGCTCCATGTCTGATGGACTGACAACAATTTTTCTTCGCTTCAATTTACTTTGGCCGGAGATATTTTTTATCAGTTCCATACGAACGTAGCACTGTACGCATTGTAGAAAGCGCGTAAATGTAGTAGCGGTAGATTTACGTTTTATGGATTTTTTGGTTTTACGCAGCAGTTGGCGACGTGAGTTTTAGAAAGAAAATTGTTTTTGTCATTCGTAACGGTTGAGAAAAAATTTGAATAGGAAAAAATCACAATTAAACGGAAATTGTGTCTAGAAAAGAAGTGTGTTAAGTATTTTTGTTGTTGTTGGTGTGTTAATTTCCCAGTGGGTATTTAATGCAAATTAAAAGCAGAAAAAATCTATCTATAATAATTTAAATCGATAATGGCGTAAAGTAAAATAATAAAATTACATAAAAGAAAAAATAAAAAAAAATGCAAAAATCCCCATATGCAAATTAAAGCCAAAAATGAGGGAGAGAAAAAATTGTGAATCTAAATTCCTATAAAAAACGAAAAAAATAGTATAATTGTAAATGTGAAAGATAAGATAAAAAACTCATTACAGTGCTGGTTTGGAATGTTAGCGTGTGTAATTTAATATATATTGCAGTACAGCGCTGCAATATAATGAATAGTTATAATGCAATGGAAAAAAGTTTGTGTGTGTGTGTTTTCGTATTTCCGGGAATTATTGTGAATTTTTGTTAATTTCAATTTCCGCATATTCCGTTAGTTTTTCAGTTCTGTTTGTGTCACTGCTGTGCACTAGCAGTGGGATAATAAAAACTAATGAATAACAATAAATTAAAAAATAAATTTTAATGAGCAGACGATTGAATAATATGATTTAATATATTAATATTACTCATACGCTGTGCGATTTTATATACAAATGTCAACGAATTTCAACAAGACCGTATGGAGTCATTACAACAAATTTCACATTAAAAAACATCGTTTATATAAAATTATTTAATTGTTTTGAATATTATAGAATACTTTTTAATGTCAAATCGTATAGTAAGAAATCGTATTGTATCGAAAAAGACGTTGATATAAAATAAATACGTTCAAAATAAGTTAAATTTAGCAAAAGTCTTCTTAGCGATTCCAAAGTTGGGAATTGAGAATTTTAAATATTAAAATTAAATAATTCTGCTAATTTAATATAAACACTTCGGTTTCATATCATTTTTATGAATTCGAAAAATATAAAACTTAAATGAAATATTTCTGTACGTATATACAGTCAGAGCAGCGCTGAGTTTATAAATCGATTTCTGGCCAATAATTTTCAGTCACCGATTTTCAGTATGGAGTTTGATAGTAAACATATGGTGAAGGAATGTT